>NC_057813.1:392678785-392697552 GCF_018294505.1 Triticum aestivum
CTACAACATTCACTTATGGCTATTTCTTCAAGTTGCATTTTCTGCTAAGTGAATGTGATCGGAACCTTCCCCCTCTATGCTATACTCAACCCAATCTATTCACAAATTCTTCATGTGCATTCTATTTGAAACTCGTTCAAAATCTTCACTGTGTCCTGTCAGCTGAAGAAATTGTGAACGGAACTTTAAAACTAATCTTATCCAAATTTTTGGTTTTTGCCGCTCAAACCGTCCCGTATCCCATGATGGACTTATCTATTCACCCACGATCTAACACGATCTCCACCTTTCAGTACGTGGGTGACACATGTCAAGCAAATGAGAAGGGCCAGGGGCACGTTCGTCCTAAATCTTCGGGCGAACAGTTTTTCACTGCGACTATAAATACCCCTTCACCCCTTCCTCACTTCCTTTACTCCGCTCGACCGCTCTCTCTCTCGCTCGAGCTTCTCAAACCCTAGCGCCGCCGCTACTCCATCGTCGCCGGTGAGGAAGAGCTTCACTGCCTCGACCTCGTTGCCGCCGTACTCGCGCCGGCCGCGGAAATCTTCACTCCGCCGCCGCCGTAGCTGTCTTCCTCCGCCAAGTTAGGGCGTGGAAGATCTGAACTGGCGAGCTTCAAATCTACACTTCTCAGTTCGTCGTGTTCTTCATCAAGGGTAATTAAAAGTTACTTTTACTGCCCTCCTTGATTCAAATTTTCTCTACAAAATCTTCAAAGGTGTTTTATTCTTCACATCCTCACACACGAAACACCTCACTACTCATCTGTACTTGATTCGTTTCTCTAAGCATCATTTATCTTCAAGATTCCTCAATTGTGTGGATCCTCAATCTATACAACTCTGAACTTAATACAAAGAACGCTTAGTGAAATTCTTCAAGACTCATCTGGTCAAATTCCTCAAACTTGTTCATTTTGAAAACCTTCTGAGAACGCATATGACCTCTTCAAATTCCTCGCAACTGTACTCTGTTCACAGGTACTCATGTCCGCTGCTGAATCACTAGGTTCTCATCAACTTAACTCATTTGCAGCGTTCCTCAAAGAAAAGTTGCATACTTCTTCAGAGAATTCGATTGTTCAAATTCCTCAACTGAAGAATATGGCAGACGGTAAGAAACCACAGAAAGGAGCAAAGATGCCTGAGGTCATGACCGCATTTGAAATTTCTGAGGACATCTATGCTGACTATTGCACACCTGATGAGGCTAAGTTCGGAAAGGAGAACAAAAATCAGCGCAAGGTGCGCATACAGAGGATTGAAAGGAGATGGGCAAGAGAATGGAGGGAGTATAGATATGTAACTCCAAAGTATATGAAGAAATTCGCTCTAAATACTCCATGCCCAAGAGCTCCATTGGCACCTGGCCAAGAAGCTGATCCCACCAGCATCAAGCGTGGTGAGGATTTCCCTCAAGAATGGGCCAAGCGCCAAGCCAAGTTGGCTAGACAAGCCAAAGAAGCTGTGAGGAAATTTAATGAAGACTCTGCTGCTGCTGCTGCCACAAAGGCCTCTGACAAGCTTAGAAAATCAATGGCAAAGAAGCCCGCTCGCAAGCCAAGTGCTTCACCAACTGTGCCCTCACGGCCAAGTTCCTCAGCAATGCCCTCATGGCCAGATTCTTCAAAGCCCTCACGGCCAATTCCTCATGCAGCTCCTGCTCCTTCAAAGTCCTCAGCTCCTCCCCCAAAGTCCTCAGTTGCTCCGGCAAAGTCCTCAACACCTGTACATTTGGCCACATGCCAAAGGACTGTAGGCATCTGTATTGCCTCTGGTGTCTCAGCGAGTTCCTCAGCTGCACCAAATTCTTCATCAGGCCCCACTCTCCTGAATACCAAGGCAACTGCTGGACGAGGTCCTCGGCCTAGTCCGAAGAAGAAACAGGTTGCCTTCCAAGTGCCATCTGACGATGAAGCTGATGATGATGAACTTGCAGAAATCATCAGAGACAGGCAAGAAAGGGCTGCTAGAGCCAAAGGCACAAATGTGCCACTGCTTTTAGATCCAAAGGCGATCCTCGACTACATTGATCTTTGGCACAAGGACCCAAACACCCCTATGCCTGATTTTCATTTGACTCCTGGCCAAAGTCACATGCTGACCCATTTCATCACCGAAGAGAAATGGAAATTTGAGAAGGCCAGGCAAATCAAGAAGGCTCAGTTCAGGAAAGAGAAGTTCCTGAGGAACAACGTTGTCACAATGACAACTGATGAACTCCTCAAGATCCAGTCTGAAATCAAAGCCCTCAACAATGATTTCAATGCTTATTATGCTGATTGGCAAGGAGCCAAAGTCAGGTTCGTTAAACTGACTAAGAAGTTCACCAATGTTGCAGCCCCATCGCAACAAGAAATTCCTCAAGCTGAAGCTTCTACTCAGCAAACTAAAGAACATGACAGCACCGCTGATGACTTTCAGCCTGCTAATGAAAATGCTAGTTCCAGGGCTGATGACTCCATTCCAGCCGCTGAACACATTGCCAGGGCATCCACTAGTGGTGTGCCTGAAGAAAATGAAGAAGTCAGGGCAACTGCATCAGTTGCGCCTGAGGAAATTTAAACAGATTCCTCAGCTCCTCTTGCGCCTACACCAACTTCTACCCTTCCATCTGCATCGGATGTGAGGAAGACCAAGGCTGCAGAGAGAGCTACAGTGAAGAAAAGGAAAGCATCATCTGCTTCAGATTCTTTAGCTCCGAAGAAAATGAAGCCTATGACTAGCTCACTTGAAAATCCAATGGATGTTGTTCCGATTTCCTCCATGCCATCAAAGGACCTTGTTCCTTTTGGTGAAGAATATGTGATCCCTAGCGGATCTGATGAAGAAAATCATTCTGCTGCTTCGTCAGAGCAGATTGATGAAGAAATTGAAGTGGATGCGATCCCTTCAACGCCTGTTGCTTCCTCGCCAATGCCTCAGTTCACAGCTGATGAGGCTGGCATTGAAGAAATTGAAGATGAAGACGTGGGTATTGGATGCGCTACGCCTGTGATGAATGATGACTTTTGGGAAAGTCAGCATCCCAATTCTCCACTCTTCACCCCAATACAACAAATACCTCAGTCCCTTGCACCAACCATTCAAATAGGCTCTGAAGAAACTCATCCTACCCTGTCTGTGCATGAAGAAATTCCAGCCACTAGTGCTGAAGAAACTGTTGCTGCTAATACTGTAAACATGCAGACTGCCACTGAAGAGGAACCAAAAATTCCTCAGCCTGAAGAACCGGAGATTGTGATTCCTGAGGTTGTGATGCAACTCACTGACACTCCTGTGCCCAAGCCAAAGGATCCATTCTCAAAGAAGCAAAAGTTCAAGGCTGCTGATTTCTTCAACGAGCATGTGTTCTTCAGTGACTACAATCCCTATGATTCTGCTCGCATAAGGAAGAGGCGTTTCTGGACCGCTAGTCAAGCCAACTTTTATTCCTCTGTGCTATTCAACAAAGACAAAGTCTTCGATCATGCACACATCCCTCACATGGACATGGAATCTCTGCCGTGCTTCGAGCCAGTCCTCAGTGTTCTTCACGATGCTGGATTGCTGAATTTCTGCACTGACATCTGTGATTGGAATGAAGAACTCATTCTTCAATTCTTTGCAATGCTGGACATCACAGGAAATTCTGAAGATGTGAACTCATGGGTGCTGGACTGGATGTCAGAAAATACTCACTACAAGGTACCAGCAACTGAATTGCTTCGTGCCCTCCCACTCAGTCCTCCCCTTGATGGTGCTCGTTGCGTCTACAATGAACCTGAGCTAACAAATCATTACATGCAAGTGTTGATGAAGCCTTTGAAGCCAGGGCAGGCCCCTCGAACCAAATTCCTCGTCAAGGAATTATTGTATGTGCCTCGAACTGTCTATCGCATTCTGATGAAGACAATGAGTCCTATCAAAGGCCACGACTCAAATGATGAAGAAGTCGTTGGCATCATGAAGAATATGTTTTTCAATATCATTCATGGCGTTCCCGTCAACTTCCATGATTTCTTCATGAGGACTCTGGCAAATATTGTTATGTCACCATTTGAGCTGAAGCCTTATGCCCCATGGATTATGAGGTTCATCAGGACAAGGTCTTCACTCAACTACAAGGTTGATACTCTGAACCATGGCAGCTACTTGCCTCCAATTGAAGTCCTCAAACGGACATTTTCCTTAGCTGATGACAAAGGCAAGGCAACTATTGTGATAGATGAAGGCGTTCGTCCATTGGATGGTCAATTTCGCAAGGCTGCATCCTACTCCACCAATGATGACTCTGCCACACATGACTCTGCCGCCAACACCCCTGCCAAGCAAATTCCTCAAGCCACAGCACCCAGGGTGATGACTGATCGTGAGTTACTCCTCAGTCTTCATCAGAAAGTTGATCGCAGTCATAAATGGGTCAAGCTTCGGTTTGGTTCAATTCTTTACAACATGACCTCAACACACAATGTAGTGAAGAAAAACCAATACTACCTCCATGAAACCTTCAACCGTACCTGGGTTGTTCTATCTCATATCTACAGCGCAGAAGATCTGAAGAGCATGGATCTCAAGGAAGAATTTGACTGGTCTGCACCTCCACCGAAGAAATTCAAGAAGGTTAAGGTTCCTTCCTTGGTGGCCAGCTCCTATTCTTCATCGCGCGACACTGATGAAAATGAAGACTTGGACGACACTGCGGCAGGCCCAACTACGACAACTGACCCCGACAACGCTGGCGCTCCTCCATCTACTTGATATTCTTCGGGGGCGTTAGTCCTCAGTTTCGATCCTTTTGGTCATTCGATGACAAAGGGGGAGAAATCTGAGTTAGTCTTCAAGCGTGTCTATTATATGGGTGTTTTTTTGCTAAGTTACAACTCTCGCTCTTCTGAAACTTTTATTGGATCGAGTTGTAATCTTAAACCCGATGGTGCTCTGATACTTTTGATGCACTGTGCTCTGATTCCGCATGCTTGTTCCTCATTAATATTATTGCTCACATGATGAATCTCTTCAGGCACCATATTTCATCATGCATTTCAAATTCTTCATATTATATGTCAAATGCATGTATGAATTACAAGATATAGGGGGAGATCTCCATGATTCAACTCTTCAAGTGTGCATTGCTTCAAAAGCAAATTCCTCACTATGCACATCTTCAGGGGGAGTTCTTCTATATCTTGCAATCAAATTCCTCAATATCAGTACTTACACTTCATATGTTTATCCCCGTTGAAAACTTAACCTATATTGTCATCAATCACCAAAAAGGGGGAGATTGTAAGTGCATCTAGTGCCCCTTAGTGATTTTGGTGTATTGAAGACTTATAGGTTAAGGGACTAATGTGTTTATGAGTGTACACAGGTCTATAAGTCTATGAGGAGTTTGATATTTACAGAGAAAGTCGACCCCTAAAAATGAATATCTTCGACTGAAGATTTTGGTATTCCTGAAGACTTTCATGAAGACTTTGAAAGTGAAGAAATTGGTGTGTCCGTGAAGACTTGATATTCATGCAAGGAATATGAAGCTTGAAGACTTTCGTTTTCATAGTTTTGTTTTTCTCTTTCTTGAGTCATAGGAAACACCGTACTGTTAAAGGGGGTCGAGGAAATACTAAGGAAAAATTTCCATGTGATGCTCAACTCAAAATCCTACACCTACCAATCCCTTCGAGTGAAGCCATTGGAAATCTCATACAGTTCAGTCAATTTCTTCAATGACAGAGACGAAGTTCTTCTGATCGCTGAGGAATTTTTTCTGACTGAGGAGTTAGGAATTCGCCAGTGCGGATTGCCTACACAGTGAGGAACATGATAGCCCTGAGGAATTTGAGAGTCAAATTTCCAACCATTGATGTGCTACGTGCCAGCTGTCCCAAAATATCTTATCCACCTAACGGTCATATCATTGAAGGGCATTTATGTCTTATCATGTCGGGCTGCTCCCTAGGCTATAAATAGCCGCCCCCTACAACCACTAGCTGGTTGGCTGCTCCGAGAGAAACTGACACTTGTCATTTGAGAGCAACCCATCCTCCAAGGACTTTGAGCGAAAATCATCGAGTGAGGAAAATCCCAAACACCAAACACCTACAAACCCAAAGTGATTGAGCATCACTGAAGAGATTGATCATGTGTGGATCCGACACTTGTTACCTTTGAAGACTGTGCTTCTTCCAGACGGTTAGGCGTCATGGTCTAGAGCATCCAAGAGGAATTGTGGATCGCCGAGTGACCGAAGTCTGTGAAGGTTTGGAAGTCGCCTGAAGACATACCACGAGTGATTGGACGAGGTCTATGTGATCTTAGTTCAAGGACAATATGGTGAGGACTTGGTGTCCTGAGCTGCGTGCTCAGCGACTGGGTGTCCGGGACTGTGTGTCCTCGAGTTTAAATACTCAGCCGCTCCAACCAGACATACAACTGAGACAGCAGTTGGAACTGGTCTACCAAATCATTGTCTTCACCAACCTTACTGGTTCTATTTCCTCAACTCTTTCATTTCATCATTACTGTGTTGAGTGATTGTTCATATCTGTGTTTGAAGACGTTGACTGAAGACTTTCTCAATTTCCTCAGTTCAATTTCTTCAGTCTGTTTGTCTTCATCTTATGTTATCATGTGTTTACGTTGTGTGTACTCTGTGTTTGTCTTCATTTCATCATGATGACCATGTGTGTATTCTGTCATGCTTACTTCTGAGTACTTATTCCGCTGCAAGTAGTTCTTCGCTAAGGAATTTCCTCACCGGCAAATTCCTCAGTGAAGAATTCATAAAAATCGCCTATTCACCCCCCCCCCCTCTAGTCAATATAACGCACTTTCAAGGCGCGCTTAAGCGCTTGCTTAGGCGCGCCTTTTTTTAACTATGATTGCTTTGCTCTTATATCACTGTATTTACTCATACAAACTTATTTTTAAATTGAAGTATCCAATCAAAACTCCAATGGCACAGCAGGTATGTTCACGCATGTTTTTATAATAGGTTTGCTCTTATCAATAGCTCTTTTGATTTCAATTTCAATTGTGTATACAATTGACTTTCATATCATGCACATTACTAGCATCACAACAAAGCCAATAGTGTTGTTGTACATGTAGACCCGTGGTACCCATCTGAAATCTTGTTGTGCCATGTAGTTCCCCACGCTTTGTATTCTTTCACTACTGCTTTGTCTTGAACTGATATGATTTGAACCGTGTCTCTATTTTGATTTGGCAAGACAATGAAGTGACCATAGGACATAGATATATGTTTGTTTGATGCTTTTATTATGTACTAGTACTTGGCAATAGAAGACTTGGTAGTTTAATCATGTCCACCTTACTAATGAACTGGTTCACCAAAATGAGTTTCATATACTAGTACATGCTAAACTTGTTATGTGTCTGCTTGTTTCTTCTTTTAGAATGCTGACAGAATATTGGGGAAGAGTGCCTTATTAAGCAATGGTAAAGGAGGTAATGCAGATAAGGTTCAGGATGGTGACACATCCTTGTTGGTCTCCAACAAAGCTGATAAAACAGCTAAGGAAGACTGTCTTGAAGACAGCGAGACAACCCCAAAGTCATGTCTTGGTTTAGTGTTCGAGTTACTAGCCACTACCGCTTGCACAAGCTATTCAAACTCACTGTCTGAATCAGTTCGGTTTCTTGAGTCTCAACTACAAGCTGAAAGACATCGATCAGCTGTGCTGCGACAAGAAGCGGAAGGACTGCGGATGTCCCTGGAGCATTCAGATGCATACTTTCTGGTGCAACAGCAAGCGTTGGAGGATTTTAGCGCCAAACAGGACAAAGTTAATCAGCTTGCTAAGCTTATTGCTAGCATGGTGGATACCCAGGATAACGTTTCTTGAGCTCTTCTGAAGTTGTTTCAGTTATGCTCTTGTTTTGCTGTCGCGTTTATTTGCACTGGTGGCCAATTTTGACGGCCAGTGTATGTAATATGCTGCTTTGTTCCCTATATTTGCACTGGTGGCGAACTTTGATGCCCAGTGGATGTAATATGTGTAATAGTAGTAATAGGCTAGCGTTAATTGCTTGCTTATTTATTTCCTTATTGTCTTGTTTAGTTGTTTGCCTGTAGTCACTGCAGTTCTTTTTCTGTGTTTTTCTAGTGGCCACAATAGACTATCTTTGGTAACTAGGCCAAAATAATCATGGCAACACACGGACTGTTGTAACCATGGGCCTCCTGCAGGCCATATGATCCATGGGCCTTCTTTCGGCCGTAGGATCCATTGGCCTTCTATACGGGCCGTAGGATCCATTGGCCTTCTATACGGGCCTTAGGGTCCATGGGCCTTCTACGGGCCGTAGGGTCCATGGGCCTTCTATGGGTCGTACGATCCATGGGCCTTCTACGGGCCGTAGATCCATGGGCCTCATACGGGCCGTAGATCCACGGGCCTTCTACGGGGCGTATCATCATTTCGCCAATCATGGGTCATACTATTCGTGGACCATAACGGGCCATTAATAGACCATATTTGATAACTCTATGAAAACAGCCCAACGGGTTTTTTTGACATGAAAACGGCCCAACGTATTAACGGTCCGCAAATGGGCCGACTGTAACGACGGGCTGAATTTGGCCCACAAGCAGAAAATGACAGTAACGGGTCGTATGTAACCGAATGCTGCAAATGAGCCCAAGAATCAATGGGCCCTGAGAAGGCCGAAAGATAACTTGGGCTGGAAATGGCCCAATAGAATAATGGGCCGTTAATGGGTATAAAGTGATACACTGTTCATTACGGGCCAGTTTCACCACGGGCCATTAATGGGCCAAGAGTTACAAAGGGCGTCATATGGGCCGAAAGAAGTCATGGGCCACACATGGGCCGGAAGTTAAAACGGGCTGGAATCATATTGGACGGCCCAGATGACGCTACTGGGCCTAATTCGGACAGGGCGTAACGGGCCCTGGGTTAGCGGGTTGTAAATGGGCTATATGCAAACAGGTCGTTAACAGGCTTTCCGTGGGCCGGCCCGCCACCTTTTGACCAAGTCCAACAGGCCGGCCTTTTCACAGGAATGGGCCTCTATTGGGCCGTGCCACGTGTCGCCGTATCATAGGCGCGTTCGGTCCAATGAGCGGATGACATCTGTCCCAATGGTGAGCCGACACGTGTTTCCTCCAGCCAATGATGATTTTACACATGGAAAATCCCCATTAGTCGGGGCTGTTAGCGGGTTATCGGATCCAAAACCCGACCCGATAGCTTAATGGCATTCCGTTACGGTGGATGCCACATGTCGGTCACCCTTGACAAAAGCACTTATGTGACGCGCGATTTATCGTCATGGAAGTGGACACTTCCGTGATGATAATTTTGGTAATGTCATGGAACACTTCTACGATAGCACATGTATGACTATCTTGATTATGTCATAAAATCGTCATGGATGTACATGCATGACAAAAAACGCAACCTACTGTGACAAACATGTATCATCACGGAAGTGTATTTTTTGTAGTGCTTACTGCTGGAAAGGAGGGGTTTTGTGATTTGATGGCTCATTGGGCATTACTGCGGTGCTTTGATCGGGGTAGTCTACCGTCACTCTACTACGGAGTAATTTAGTGCATGGCTGGTGGACCCAGGTGCTGGCTGTCCCACACGTCGGCGAAAGTGAGTAATTTAGTGCATGGCTGGAGGAGGATCCGCACGGTAGAGCGTGAACACTGTTTTTCTAAAGAAAAAAATGATTACAGCCAGCGTTTCCACTCTTACAACGGAGGAGTGCGAAACATGGCAGCCACATGAACATACACAGTGCTCCTACTACTAGGCATGTGAAGTGGTTCATACGTCAGTACTACACAATCTTGTTGCTAGTGTAGTAAGATATGACGATAACAAATGATGTTGTGCGCATGTCAACTACTCCTATATGTAACATAGTACCGCTTTTTCGACTGTCCGGTCGAGAATGAACGGTGAGATCAATGTTAACAGAACTAGGTCCACAGTGCACGGAGAGTACGGTGCTACAGTACTCCATGAAACATGAACCATATGAAGCACGAATAGTGTTAGGCAGGGTGTATGAAGGGTGCACGGGATGGGAGCAAAAGTTCCCTTCTCGGCCCACTTTTGGGTGTTTGGCAGAGTGCATGAAGGGTGCATGAGTCCACACTAGTAGGTTGACAAAAATACACGAAGAGGAAACAACTATATTGAGATGAGAATGCAACCAAACACACCCACACGCTTTGTGCTACAGTGACTGATCTGCACCGTCTGAGTTTGATCCAACAGTCATGTTGCGCCGAGACATGGACATGCCCATGCAGAGGGCGCCTAAACACCACCGAAGTCCCTCTGCTTCTCGAGGTGCACAACGTTGGTGATGCAGGGTGCAACCGCCCGCAGAGCCCACTCCCAGTCAACGGGAGCCAGCTCGTCAAAGACGGCGTCCAATGGCACGAATGGATTCCGGTGATGGAGCCCTGAAAGGATTTTCCCGGCAACGACGACGGCAGCCCGCAACCCCTCCTTGTCCAGCTCAGCCCCCACCATTGCGCGGAGACGGCTCTTCTCCTCAGAGATATAGGTGTAGATGGAGACCAGGTCAGGAAGCCACAGCTCGTTGAAGTCGACCGGGTGGTCGAACGGGTTTAGCCCGACGGCCGGCATCATCGCGCTGGCACGACGGTAGGCATCGCGCAGCCGCAACACGTGCGTGGAACTTGGTTCACCAAGTGGCTGAGGCGATCCTGGACCTCGTCACGATCGGCCCGCTCGCGCTCCAGCCGGCTCCCCTGACGGCCTATCGTATCTCCCGTTTTCTGCAGCAATGCCGCCGACACCTCGAGCATCTTTGTGGTGGATGCCTACCACTTTTGAAGCTCCGTGAACTCCTGCACATAATAGAGGAGCATGGCACTCCTCTCCTCCTTGAGCTCACGAAGCTCCACGTCCTTGGCACTGAGCTCCGCATCCTTGGCATGGAGATCTTGTGTCAGGCGCCTCACCTCGGACTCCGTGATCTGCTGCGCCGCCATGGCACCGGGTAGAAGCAATGGGGAGAGGAAGCAAAGGGGGTGAAACGGCTGAAAGGCAATTCAATCTACGGGAAGGCAGAGGGAGCCAGCCGAGGAGCGGGGAATCTTTTGGTTTTCACCACGGTAAAACACCAGTCGACGACTTCTCACATCAGGGAGCAGTGGGTTTTACAGGCGGAGTCATTGTGACTAATTGCTGCCGCGCCTGCTCCCGTCAATCAAAAAATTAAAAATCCTGTCGCGCCTGCTCCCGTCAATCAAAAAAATAAAAATCCTGCCGTACCCAAACACTAGAGCAACGTCGCGGTGGATATTTAAATTTACCTGCCGGCAAGTAGATAAAAAAAGGGGTGAAAAAACAAATGTGGCGGCGGCCTAGCTAAACGGTCGAACTAGCCCAACTAGCTAGCCACCGTGCTTCACTGATGTACTCGGCGGAAAAGGTGGTCTTTCGTGATTTGACGACTCATTTACTTGCTTCGGCGCTACGACCGAGGAGGACCCAGAAAACGCGCGGTAGGGCGTCCCACGTCAGGAAGAATATATGCGTGCACCACCCGGGAGGACCCCGAAACCGCGCGGTAGGGTGTGCCACGTCTCGGCACGGAGGAAAAATGTGCGTGTAAAAATATACTGTATCAGACGTAGTACCTATGGTTCGACCTCGGGACCTAGCCAGTCGGTCGAAAACACCCCACTAGCCACACAGCTTCATCATGCAAACGTGGCACCGAGGATAGATGTGGTTAGCTCCATCTCGACCAGCCACAACGTCTCTTGTTCTAGGCGATTCTTCTATTTTCCAAGCTTTTTTTAGTTGTAATAACACCATGGCAAGCAAGCGCCGCTCTTCGTGTGTGCCCGTGCAAAGATAGACAATGGAGAGAAGAGAGATTGAGATCGCAGACCTGGGACCCACCAGTAAGTGAGACAACGGTCATGCACGTGTTGACGAGGCACTCCCTCTACTCTACTCAATGCAAGTACTGTATAAAATCAAGTTATGGGACAAAGCCAACAACCATTGTTGTTTCAGGCTATCGACTTACGCTTTGTAGTCCAGGTTGCCAGTTCGAATCTCGTCTTTCAGATTTGTTAGTTTTAGGTCCAAATTTGATTAATGACAAGTGGGACCCCCGTGTGTTGTTCCGATATTTCAGTGTAGGATGGTTTTTTTGAACAAGCACTTTGCGCGGTTAGACAAGTAACGACATGAGTTACACGTATTTTGCAAGTTTACGAACAAAAATGACAGCAACATAGAATATCACATCCACCCCGCAGCTTAGATACTATGGTGATACGAGTTTTTACACCGTTGGAAGTGAGATCCAATGGCTTGGGAGTAGTGTTTGTAATTATGCACAATTTCCAAACTCTCCAAAGGTTTTTTTGCAAATAAAACATTCAGGCCTCGTGTGTGCCGCTGCATCTTCGATCCAACGGCTCCCCGTTGCTCATATTAGGTGCTCCCCGTAGCTTAATTACCCGCTACGGTGATATGAGCATCTAGGTCGTATGATCAGTGATCAGATGGCACATGCGTAGTACTTGTACTTTCTGCGCATTTCCCAAACTCTATCAGCCATATATTGCAAAAACATTCAAACCTCCTACTGTGGGTTGTTAGATCTCAGTGAACTCGTATCACCATAGAATCTACGGTGCGGGAACACCTCATATTCTCCCGTGCTAGAAAACATAAGGTGTTATCGCAGCTTGGATGCTATGCTGATACGAGCTTGGAGGTCATTTGATCTGAGATCCAATGGCATTTGAGCAGTCTTTGTGGTTGTAAGAAGTGGCCAAACTCTTTTGGGGCTTTTCTGCAAAAAAACATTCGAACCACCGAGGAGGTGTTGGGTCACAAATCCAACGGCTCCGAAAAGCTTGTATCACCAAAGAATCTAAGGGGTGGTAGCACATGATATTCTTACATACAGGAGAATATGATGTCCTCCTTCATCTTAGATGCTACGGTGATACGAGCTTCGAGGTCGTTGGATATGGGATCCAAGGGCATTTGAGTAGATTTTGTACAAATTGTGTGCAATTCTCAAACTCATCAAGGTTTCCTTAAAAATATTAAGACACATCATGTGAGCTGCTATATCTCAGATCTACAAGCTCCAAGCAACTCATATCGGCATATAGCATCTAAGGTATGGGGGCACATGATATTCTCCCAGGGAGGAGGGGTGGGGGTGCACAACCAATCGGTGGTTGGGAGGGTGGGGACAAATATAATCTAAACAACCCTAAACAGAGCTCCACAATTTTATCTAAGGTCGAGGGGTTGACCACCGACAATCATAGCTCCGCCTAAACACAACATTTGCATGTACTGTAGTACTAGACTTAATATTCATGTTTCAGTTTCCTGTTCATTTTAAATATTGAACTGAGGACTATGGATGTCTTACATTTTACTCCCTTCGTTCCTAAATATTAGCCTTTTTAGAGGTTTCAAATGGACTGGCACATACGGATGTATATAGACATATTTTAGAGTCTAGTTCACTCATTTTGCTCCATATGTAGTCACTTGTTGAACTCTCTAAAAGACTAATATTTAGGAATAGAAGGAGTATTTTTGAATTCGTGTCATACATGCATGGTTTGGAAAAATAGATGCACTATACTTATTGGATTGTTGTTGTGTTCGTGTGTGTGTGTCTGTGTGTGTGTGTGTGTGGTCATATCATTGATACATACAAAGTTTTCTCACCTCCATATTGTTCATCTTTTAAATTTGAATTTGCATTGGAAAACTTACTAGGGATACCATGAAATGTGAAATCCACGTTGAGATCACTATGTCACAACCTCACTCTAATTCAAGAACTCGTCATAAATCAATTACCACATTGAGATTAGTATTTGCAAGGAAAATACGGGTATTGTAATACACATAGATTCGTTCGGCAATTTAAAAGGTTCCTTTCATATTCTCGAATGGTAGGACCCAACGGCGTACCAGCCAAACCTTGGCTCGTGTTGGTCGTAAAAAAAACCAGGCTCGTGTCCTTCGGTGGCGTGCGTGGTACGCACATTAGACAACCCCAACCAGTAGAGCCTCAGCGTTTCAAGTCGAAATATCTGGCGGCCAAAATTCCAGCCCTAGGAAATTCCCCTCATGTCCCCGATCCATAATGACTACCGATGAACAACGGAGGGATGCTTTAGTAACTAGACAACGTTACCTACCGTGCCGAGCACGGTTCAATTCCCTCGGTCGCCGCTCGTCAAGGTCACCTGTCAACTGCATTGCCTAGTACTACTACTACTACACCAGGATGAGCACAGAATTGAGCATGTTTGTTTGTGCCTAGTACTTGAGTTAATATATCAGGCAATGCACTGGTACAGAGGGATTATCCTTTTACTCTGCATATATAACTTTTCTGAAGTCTAACTACGCAAAATGTTTGACCAAATCCTTTCTTAAGAAATACAACACGACAGATGTACGGCTTGAAAATTTATTGCATGATGCAGGTTATGATATTGTCTCGAATCCTAGATCTTAAATTTCGAAAAATCCAAAAGTGAGCATAAATTCTTGAAACTGAGCATGGTCACGTGATATGGCACAAATATTACTTCGTAAGTTTTTTGTTCAATTCGAGACAAGCTGCTTATCACAAGTTGCACAAATGAAGAGCCAAGGTATTTTGGAACAAAGACCTGTCACGTTAAGGCGAACGCTTTCACTATTGAAACAGTGGGTGCTTACGTGCCGCCACGAGTCCCCACTTCTCATCGGCAGGTGTCGTCCGAGCAAGCGTGTGAGTCGACGGGAGGCGTGCGAGAAGACCGTTGCACCGGCTGTCAGGGAGTCGTGCGAGCAGACCGCTGTGCAGGCTCACCGGGAGGCGAGCCCTTTGACCAGGCTCCGCCGTCCACCGTCGTCCCAACTGCTCCCACTTTTAATGTCGCCGGCGCCGCAGTTCAAAATCAACCCCGCACTACCTGATATCGCTACAATCTTCTCTCTTCCTCTCTGATTCTCCTGTCATCTACCTCCAACTAGCCTGACCTAAACGTACACCATGCCGCATCACGATGGTCTGCCCTTAGTGTTCCAGTTTCCTGAGGAAGACACCTAGCCAGAGTCTCAAGAACATAAGGCGCTTTGGGACGAGCTTGAACTGGCCTTGCGGAAAGACGTCGCGCCTGTCCCCGCTCCCGTTCCGGCTTCCATCGCCCTGACTGCGCCAGCACCCATCCCTGTGGCATTGATGGGCTAGGAGCCGCACATTGTCGCCGAGCTTGATCCCACGGGGTTCCATGAGGTCCCCGTCGACTTTCACGCGCCCGTGCACCTGCCACCGCATGCGCCTGCGCATGCAATGACGCGCACGCCCGTGCCGGTGCCCGTGCACCTGCTAGCACATGCGCCTGCACGTGCACTGACATGCGCGCTCGTGCCGGTGCCCGTGCACACGAATGTCTCCGCCACGCCGTTGACAATGCATGTCCCGCCGCGGGTGCCAGTGCCCCCCTCAGCGGCATGGATGGCCGCTGTCGACCGCTTCCTTGCACCAACGCCAGTAGCCTCCTCCCGCCAGTTGACTCGCTCCGAAGTCCAGAACATTGTGTCTTTCCTTGAAGCTAGGCCAACGTCCAGGAGTACGCCAACAACGGTGCAAGACGCCGTCGTCGCCGTCGGTCAGTGGCCGGACGACACATAGAGCACGGCAGAGGAGTCGCTTCCCACCGCGAGACGCCCCCGCCGCCGCCGCGTAATTTAAATTTGCCATGAAAAACATTCGGATTGCCATGCTTAAAATCCGAACGTTTATCATTTCCGTTTATTTTATATCGATCGTCGTATAATTTAAAGTCGGAGTCAGACTGAATGAAATTTATGGTTTGATCGATTGAATGTTGTGCTAGAGCCGTATCAAATGAAATATAAAACGTCATCAAGCCACATGTATTCCTTGTCATCCAACGACCTAGACTGCTTCAATGTCGAGCGCTCAACACGTTTAGCGTGCAGTTAATTTCATGCCAAAAATAGTGCTAATCACATAATAACACGCAAATAATATCCTAGTACTTAATATCCGCATGCACTTAATATACTTCCAAATTAACGTGCATTGCATGTACACACTGACTAGTGCTGCTATTACGTGAAACTGGTGCCATGACTTGTGAACGCGTCCAGATATGGTCAACAGCAACATCGCCCGCGAGTTCTTCGTGTTTGCCCGTGCGTCTAAACGCAGAAGGGGGGAGAGAGAGAGCACACATGGAACCCACCAGTAAGTGAAGGCGAATAGTACTAAAAATAATATTACATGTTATCCATTAATTAGGCTGTGGTAATATAAAAACATTATGTGAACAAAAGGGGGTACAACAAACATTGTTGTTCTACGTATGTTGCCTATTGACGTGCGGCTTGAAGGCCTGGTCGCATGTTCGATCCTCGTCCTTTATTTTTTAATTTGTATATGGGTCCAAATTTGTTTCATGACATGTGGGCCCCTCGGTGTGTAGTTTGTAGCACTTTAATTTGTGGTTTGAAATTTGTTCCATTCCAAGTGGACTATCGATGTGTAGTTTTGTAGATTATTTATAATAATTAAAGAGAACAACATAGTTTTTTCAATAATATCATGGTGCGGCGTTGAAGGCAAGAAAGGACGTGTGAGAGAGCGATGAACGAGCCAGAGGGAAATCAACTAGGGGAGTTGCGTGGGTTGCAACGGTGTTTGGAGTAGTTGTGGGCCGAATGCTACGAAAATATAATCTAAACCGACCGGAATAAATTCCTGCACAAATTAATCCAAGGTTGGAGTGTAAATAGCTCCGACTTTGCGAGGGATGGAGAGGTAGTAGCTTCAATGCATGGAAGATACGGTGTGAGAAAGCGAGGTCAATCGAGAGACATATAGATAGAGAGACAAAGTGAGTGTGGTCCGACATTCATTGAACAAATATATATGCTCTGGAGAGATATTGTCCGATTGAGCTTTTGGCAAGGGTGAGGGCTGTAAGATAGAGCTTGAGAGATGATCCAGTCACAGACGTGTAGATATATTTTGTGCGTGGGAGGAAGCAAGGTCAACCGATCACATAGGGTCGCCGTGCGGTCGAAAGAGTGAGACGGGTTGGAGAGAGTGACCTAGATAGACAATGTGCGTGAGAGAGTATACAATGTGAATAGGTTGAATTGGGCTCAAACATGGTGATATATCATTTTTGTCTAAGAAAGAGCGGGATCAATCGAGACATACAAAGAGAGAGAGAGAGAGAGAGAGAGAGAGAGAGAGAGAGAGAGAGATTGAGTGAGCATGGCCCACCATGAGGTCGAAAGAGTGGTGGCGGCTTGGATGGACTGACCTAGATAGACAATCTGCGTGAGAGAGTATAGAGTATGTTGATCAAGGCCCAAACAGGGAGATATATCATTTTTGTGTGAAATAAAACAAGGTTAAACGAGACTCAGATAAAGAGAGCGAGATTGAGTGAGTGTGGCCTGCCGTGTGGAAGAAAGAGTGAGACAGTCTCGAGGGAGTGACCTAGATATACAACGTGCGTGTGTGCACACGAGAGGTTGGGGGGGCTAGATAGGCAATGCATGTATTTAGCGTGAGAGGGTGAGAGGGAGAGGGGAGAGAGAGAGAGCTCGGCATGGGGTGCAATGGCGGGTGTGTGAGGTAAATACATTTGGTAACAGAGTGGAAAAAGGGTTTGTGTAGTTGAGATACTTAGAGATCGAAACATGGAGAGAAAGAATGAATGTGTGTTGGAAACCGATAGCTTCCTAAGGTGGTTAGGAGAGGAAGATTGACCGATACAGGAAGTATGTAGCGTTTGTGCAGGGGGGGGGCTAAAAACAACATTTGAATGTACATAGTATGAGACTTAATATCGATGTTTCAATTCGGTGTACATTGTAAGATATGAACCGAGGACCATGCATACGGGTAATTATTTCGAATTCGTGCCATACTAAGATTCGAAAAGTTGACATTGACTCAATTTGTTGTGATTTCTTGTAGGTCATATGTTTGAATCCATCCAAAAGTTTTCTCACTACCATGGTGTTCATCATATACATATGAATTTGTATTAAAAAAGTAGCATGGATACAGTGAAATGCGAAATCCACGTTAGATATGGAGATCGCTACATGACACACACTCTAATTCAAATAACTAATTATGTGACACACACTCTAATCCGCGTTAGCGTGGATACTGTTTCGATTTTTTTCAAATAACTCCTCATTAATTAATTTATAGTACCCCCTCTTTCACTTTTATAAGACCTTGAAAACATTTCAGACAATGTGCAAAACAGTTCATTTTAAGTTGTCTGAAATGACTTACAAAAGTGAACGGAGGGAGTATCTCGTTTTGAATGACTAATTATTGCAAGGAAAACACGGGCATGGTAATACATACAGATTGGTTTGCAAATGAAAGAAGATTCGTTTGCATTCTCAAATGTAGGCGCACCAGGCACACCAGGGTCGTGTTGGGGTGGACGCTGCTTCAGTGCCCACATGTCATGTGGGCCAGCCACCTGTTGGGCCCACTGACATGTGGGCCAGCCACCTATTGGGCCCACATGTCATGGACACAAAGGCAGGTGCCTTAAGGCACCGAAGCATAGTCCTGTCGGGGTGGTCGCGTGTGTCGGACGGACGCGTAGCACCCAGCCACCCACCACCCCTCCCTCCCTCCCCAACTCTCCCCACCCCCACCCCCACCCCAAAAAAAGGACGACGACAAAATAAG
>NC_057813.1:392697906-392737852 GCF_018294505.1 Triticum aestivum
TTCACGCTTCCATGTTTCGGATTGAAATATCTGGCGGCCCCAATTCCAGCCCTACAAAATCTCTCTTATCCACCGTCCCCTTCCGTGCCCAGATTGCTCAAATCCCTAATTCACCGTCAACCCAAGCAAAGTTCGAGTCGCCCCTCGTCTCGTCTCTTTCCCCACCTCTGTGCCAGACGACAACGACGAAGACGACGGTCGCGCTTCACCACCGCACCGGAGCTACCTCATCTATGCCCTCGTCCACCACACCGGGTGGTCCACCGACCACGTCGGCCGCCGCAACCGACGTGCCTCACAGACACTGAGTTGCACCGCATCAGGTGCACTTCACCGATATCGTCTCCCAGCTCACCGGGGCTACTTCACCGAGCACATCGTTGCACCTCCGCCCCCCGAGGCCATTGGGGCTTCACCAATGGTCTCGTCCACTGCATCGTAGTGCTCCGCTACCACTCAAGATCTGCATCCGTGCGCGGCTAGCCAATGCCAACGCATCACCCTCAACGGCTCTGAAGTGACCTGCACTCTAGCTAGGTGAGCATGCCCAAACACCGGCCCGAACTAGGTATCCACACGTCATTCCCTTGTGCATTGTTCCAACGATGTTTGGGTATCCTTTCGCTGCTCTCTTAGCTTACACGCCTATGCAACTCTGACTTTAACTCTTATTTATTCTGGAGATATCATCTAAAATAAGCAAATCCATTTTTTAGCAAAGCATGACGGCGCTACGGGATCTGGTACACATCCTGCACACCCGTATAACCTTGTAAGTATCTATCCTCCAATACAACATCAAGGTCGATTCCACTTATTTGATCAACCACTCGCCGTGTCAAAAATGCAGAGGGGGGTGCAAGGAGCACAAGGCCTGCACATCCAAGCAAGTGGTAACATGGACTTGTACATGGAACATCCCAAGCGCAAGCAGAGCTGAAGTGAGCATGTACAACGAGCTAGCGTAAGTCCCTGCATTTCATTTAATTCGTACTGGCATTCGTATATGATTTGTGTGCAGTGGCAGATCCACGAATTCAAGTTACCAGGGGCGAACATTTAACTTAAAAAATACGAAGGCACTTACACTTCGGAAATCAACATAACTTGAGAAATTTGAAGCTACATGCACTTTGAAAACCAGCTAATGATCCAAAGTAGTTCAGATTATAAACACTAAATGATGCAAGCACCAAAATGCAACATGGTGTACAAGGACTACAAACATGGTCTGTACCTGCTTGAACTGTTCGTTCTCTGGCTGAAAATATCGAAGTGTAATTGCACCTATAACCAGCGCGCAAACTGCATATCAATATATCTATCATGCACAAGTATGCCAATAGTTTCAAACAATAGATTAGAAAAGTATTTATGCTATGTTGTCATGATACGGGGACTTTCTGGTAGATGGCCTCGATGTTTCCTCAAGCTATGAAAATGCACTATAATTTGCTTGTCATCAATGCCTGCAAACCTCTGTCTCTCTCAACATAGTAGATCATCATTAGACACTAAATCCTTCAGTGAGCTTGCAAAATGCTTGCATTAGATCCTTCATTAGACACTATATGTTCATCACCAGGAGCATGTAAAATGTTTGCATCAAATCCTTCATTAGTAGTCTATTCATTAGACACTTAAGGCTCAAGAACAACATGAGCTTGTACGTTTGCATTGAAACTTGATTAGATACATCAGATTCAGTCAGTTCAGTATTGATTGGGGGAGTTACAAAATAAGTAGAAATTGGTTTCATTTTCTCATAGATTCCCTACATACAAGCAGTTTTACAACACCGTTAGGTTTAACTATTGGCTAGAAATTGAAGAGTTGAATTAGATATAATCAGGGATGTGATGTACCTGCTCGCTGCGCATGCTACTCTTGCAAGCTGCTACTGTCCAACCCGTGTGATGTCTACTACACAACCTTCTTCTTGTAGACGTTGTTGGGCCTGCAAGTGCACGGGTTTGTAAGACAGTAGCAAATTTCCCTCAAGTGGATGACCTAAGGTTTATCAATCCGTAGTAGGCATAGGATGAAGATGGTCTCTCTCAAACAACCCTACAACCAAATAACAAAGAGTCTCTTGTGTCCCCAACACACCCAATACAATGGTAAATTGTATAGGAGCACTAGTTCAGCGAAGAGATGGTGATACAAGTGCAATATGGATAGTAGATAAAGGTTTTTATAATCTGAAATAATAAAAACAGCAAGGTAACTAATGATAAAAGTGAGCGTAACGGTATTGCAATGATAGGAAACAAGGCCTAGAGTTCATACTTTCACTAGTGCAAGTTCTCTCAACAATAATAACGTAGATAGATCATATAGCAATCCCTCAACATGCAACAAAGAGTTACTCCAAAGCCACTAATAGCGGAGAACAAACGAAGAGATTATGGTAGGGTATGAAACCACCTCAAAGTTATTCTTTCAGATCGATCTATTAAAGAGTTCGTACTAGAATAACACCTTAAGACACAAATAAACCAAAACCCTAATGTCACCTAGATACTCCATTGTCACCTCAAGTATCTGTGGGCATGATTATACGATATGCGTCACACAATCTCAAATTCATCCAACCAACACAAAGTACTTCAAAGAGTGCCCCAAAGTTTCTACCGGAGAATCAAGAAAATGTGTGCCAACCCCTATGCATAGGTTCATGGGCGGAACCCGCAAGTTGGTCACCAAAACAAACATCAAGTGGCACTGATATCCCATTGTCACCACAGATAAACACGGCAAGACATACATCAAGTGTTCTCAAATTAAAGACTCAATCCGATAAGATAACTTCAAGAGGGAAACTCAATTCATCACAAGAGAGTAGAGGGGGAGAAACATCATAAGATCCCACTATAATAGCAAAGCTCACGATACATCAAGATCGTGCCATAGAGAGAACACGAGAGAGAGAGAGAGAGAGAGAGATCAAACACATAGCTACCGGTACATACCCTCAGCCCCGAGGGTGAACTACTCCCTCCTCGTCATGGATAGCGTCGGGATGATGAAGATGGCCACCGATGATGGATCCACCCTCCGGCAGGGTGCCGGAACAGGCTCCCGAGAGGTTTTTTGTGGCTACAGAGGCTTGCAGCGGTGGAACTCCCGATCTATCTTGATATCTGATGGTTTTAGGGTACATAGGGTTATATAGGCGAAAGAAGTCGGTCGGGGGGTGCTCGAGGGGTCCACAAGACAGGGGGCGCGCCCTGTAGGGGGGGGGGGGCGCGCCCCCTATCTCTTGGGCTCCTCGAGGATCTTCTGACTTGATCTCCAAGCCTCCAGGATGATATTCTTCCAAAAAATCACGATCCCGAAGGTTTCATTCCGTTTGGACTCTGTTTGATATTCCTTTTCTTCGAAATACTGAAACAGGCAATAAAACAGCAATATGGGCTGGGCCTCCGGTTAATAGGTTAGTCCCAAAAGTAATATAAAAGTGTATAATAAAGCCCATAATCATTCAAAACACAAAGTAATATAGCATGAATGCTTCATAAATTATAGATACGTTGGAGACGTATCAGCATCCCCAAGCTTAATTCCTACTCGTCCTCGAGTAGGTAAATGATAAAAGAAAGAACTTATGAAGTGTGAATGCTAGAAGGTGCACAAGTTTGATCAATCATAATTTTAATCACCTTTTCTAGCAGGATAATATGCCATAACAGTAGTTCATCTCATAAAACTTTTCATAATCAAGTAACAAGCAATTCACATGTTAAAGCATAGACCATAAACTTTCTTGAAAACTAGCAAACTTCATTCTTAGTCATTAAACAATTGCAATTCATCCTATTTTCAAGAAGGGTCTATGTCAGAGCCTTGATTTAGCAAACTTCACATACTCAACCATCATATAGTCTTCTACAATTGCTAACACTCACGCAATACTTGTGGTTAGGAAGTTTTAATCAGACACAGAGAAAGATTGGGGCTTATAATGTTGCCTCCAAACGTATTCACCTTTGGGTGATGTCAACAATAATAATTCATGCTAACTTACATCCAATTGGATATATATATCAGGATCACCCCAACACAAAGTGCTTGCCAAAGGATAAAATGAAAAAGGGAAAGGTGAAGATCACCTTGACTCTTGCATAAAAGTAAAAGACATAAAGTAAAAGATAGGCCCTTCGCAGAGGGAAGCAGAGGTTGTCATGCGCTTTTAGGGTTGGATACACAAAATCTTAATGCGAAAGAACGTCACTTTATATTGCCCCTTGTATATGGACCTTTATTATGCAGTTCGTCGCTTTTATTGCTTCCATAACAAGATCGTACAAAGCTTATTTTCTCCGCACTAATAAGTCATGCATATTTAGAGAGCAATTTTTATTGCTTGCACCGATGACAACTTACTTGAAGGATCTTACTCAATCCATAGGTAGGTATGGTGGACTCTCATGGCAAAAACTGGGTTTAAGGATATTTGGAAGCACAAGTAGTATCTCTACTTGGTGCAAGGAATTTTGGCTAACATGAGGGGGAAAGGCAAGCTCAACATGTTTGAATGATCCATGACAATATACTTTAACTGACATGTCGGAAAACATAAACCATTAAGTTGTCTTCCTTGTCCAACATCAACTCTTTAGCATGTCATACTTAATGAGTGCTCCCAATTATAAAAGATGTCTAGGATAGTGTATTTATATGTGAAATCTCTCTTCCTTCAATATGCTTTCATGAATTGTTCAAATGACCAATACAACGCTTGCTAACCTTCAATAAATTTACAACCTCTACTTCTTAGATGTGAAGTCATAACTCCCCATGGGATAAGCAAATGAGACATACATAATTTCAGATTTATGACAATCAACTCATTCAACAATTTACTCATAGGATATAAGTGAAGCACACGAGTAAATGAAAAACTACTCCAAAAAGATATAAGCGAAGATCAATGAGTAGCTAAATAATTAAGTAGCTATGCGAAGACTCTCTCTCTCTCATTAAAGAATTTAAGATCTTGGTATTGTATTCAAACAGCAAGCAAAACAAAATAAAATTACATTGCAAGGATAGCACAACTCATGTGAAGAAGCAAAAACTTAGGCTCAACCGATACTAACCGATAATTGTTGAAGAAGAAAGGTGGGATGCCTACCGGGGCAACCCCAAGCTTAGATGCTTGAGACTTCTTGAAATATTATCTTGGGGCTCCTTGGGCATCCCCAAGCTTGAACTTTTGTGTCTCCTTAATTCCTTTCATATCATGGTTTCTCTATTTCTCAAAAAGCTTCATTCACACCAAACTCAACAAGAACTCGTGAGATAGGTTAGTATAAACCAATGCAAAACCTTATCATTTTCTACTGTAAAAAATCACTAAAATTATTATTCAACATTGCATACTAAATGCCTCTGCATATTTAATACTCCTATCCTCAAATAGAATCATTAAACAAGCGAACATATGCAAACAATGCAAACATAACAGCAATCTGCCAAAACAGTATAGTCTGTAAAGAATGCAAGAGTATAAATACTTACCTAACTCCAAAAATTATGGAATAAAACTCCCACTGTAATAAATTTATCATAGCTCATTATGCAAAAAGTTTCAACATTATACCATTCTCTGACTTTTCTAGGGAATTTTTGCAACAGCGGTAAACTTTCTGTTTTCAAACAGCAACAAGTATACTAGCAAAATAAGCATGGCAAAGGCTATCCTTGACTTTTTTTATTGAAATAAAGATGCAAAACATTATTCTAAATAACAGCAAGCAAATACTAACAAAAAAATGACGCTCCAAGCAAAACACATATCATGTGGTGAATAAAAATATAGCTCCAAGTAAAGTTACCGATGAACGAAGACGAAAGAGGGGATGCCATCCGGGGCATCCCCAAGCTTAGGCTCTTGGTTGTCCTTTAATATTACCTTGGGGTGCCTTGGGAATCCCCAAGCTTAGGCTCTTGCCACTCCTTATTCCATAGTCCATCGAATCTTTACCCAAAACTTGAAAACTCCACAACACAAAACTCAACAGAAAACTCGTAAGCTCCGTTAGTATAAGAAAATAAAACCACCACTTAGTTACTGTAATAAACTTATTCTAAATTCATATTGGTGTAATATCTACTGTATTAAAGCTTATCTATGGTTCATAACCTTCGATACTACTCATAGATTCATCAAAATAAGCAAACAACACATAGAAAACAGAATCTGTCAAAAACAGAACAGTCTGTAGTAATCTATATCAAACATATACTTATGGAACTCCACAAATTCTACCATATTAGGAAGTACTAAGAAATTTGTGTACCAATCCAGATATAAAAAATCAGAGCAGAATCACGTTTCCGTGAATTAAAAAAACTAATTTACTGGGTCCAAAAGTTTCTGATTTTCAGCAGGATCAACACAACTATCACCGTAAACTATCCTAAAGGTCTTACTTGGCACTTTATTGAAAAAAAAATCTATAAAACATGATTACTACAGTAGCATGATCATGTGGACACACAAAAACAGTAAGGGTAAATATTGGGTTGTCTCCCAACAAGCGCTTTTCTTTAATGCCTTTCTAGCTAGGCATGATGATGACAATGATGCTCACATAAAAGATAAGAATTGAAACATAACGGGAGCATCATGAAGCATATGACTAGCACATTTAAGTCTAACCCTCTTCCTATTCATAGGGATTTTGTGAGCAAACAACTAATGGGAACAATAATCAACTAGCATAGGAAGGTAACACAAGCATAGCTTCAAGAATTTAAGCACATAGGGAGGAAACTTGACATTATTGCAATTCCTACAAGCATATGTTACTCCCTCATAATAATTTTCAGTAGCATCATGAATGAATTCAACAATATAACCAGCACCTAAAGCATTCTTTTCACGATCTACTAGCATAGGAAATTTACTACTCTCCACATAAGTAAAATTCTTCTCATTCGGAATAGTGGGAGTATCATAAGAGACTTGAACACTAAAAATGTTTCCACATTAAAAGAGTAATGTTCGGAAAAGGGTAATCATAATCATGACAAGATTTGTAAATATAATCATCACTACTTTTTATAGCATAAGTTTCATCACAATAATCATCATAAGTAGCAACTTCGTTCTCATCATAATCGATTGAAACCTCTCCCAAGATAGTGGAATCATCACTAAATAAAGTTGACACTCTTCCAAATCCACTTTCACAGTCATCACAATAAGATTCAACATCCTCCAAAATAGTGGGATCACTACTTCCTAAAGTTGACATTCTTCCAAACCCACTTTCATCAATATAATCATCATAGGTAGGAGGCATGCTTTCATCATAATAAATTTTCTCATCAAAACTTGGGGGACTAAAAATATCATATTCATCAAACATAGCTTCCCCAAGCTTGTGGCTTTGCATTTCATTAGCATCATGGATATTCAAGGAATTCATACTAACAACATTGCAATCATGCTCATCATTCAAAGATTTAGTACCAAGCATTTTAATGCACTCTTCTTCTACCACTTGAGCACAATTTTCCTTTCCATCAAACTCACGAAAGATATTAAAAAGACGAAGCATATGAGACAAACTTAACTCCATTTTTTTGTAGTTTTCTTTTATAAACTAAACTAGTGATAAAACAACAAACAAAAAGATTTGATTGCAAGATCTAAAGATATACCTTCAAGCACTCACCTCCCCGGCAACGGCACCAGAAAAGAACTTCATATCTACTACACAACCTTCTTCTTGTATACGTTGTTGGGCCTGCAAGTGCACAGGTTTGTAGGACTGTAGCAAATTTCCCTCAAGTGGATGACCTAAGGTTTATCAATCCGTAGGAGGCGTAGGATGAAGATGGTCTCTCTCAAACAACTCTGCAACCAAATAACAAAGAAGCTCTTGTGTCCCCAACACACCCAATACAATGGTAAATTGTATAGGTGCACTAGTTCAGCGAAGAGATGGTGATACAAGTGCAATATGGATAGTAGATAAAGGTTTTTGTAATCTAAAATAATAAAAACAGCAAGGTAACTAATGATAAAAGTGAGCGTAAACGGTATTGCAATGGTAGGAAACAAGGCCTAGATATCATACTTTAACTAGTGCAAGTTCTCTCAACAATAATAACATAGATAGATCATATAATAATCCCTCAACATGTAACAAAGAGTCACTCCAAAGCCACTAATAGCGGAGAACAAACGAAGAGATTATGGTAGGGTACGAAACCACCTCAAAGTTATTCTTTCGGATCGATCTATTAAAGAGTTCGTACTAGAATAACACCTTAAGACACAAATCAACCAAAACCCTAATGTCACCTAGATACTCCATTGTCACCTCAAGTATCCGTGGGCATGATTATATGATATGCATCACACAATCTCAAATTCATCCAACCAACACAAAGTACTTCAAAGAGTGCCCCAAAGTTTCTACCGGAGAATCAAGAAAACGTGTGCCAACCCCTATGCATAGGTTCATGGGCAGAACCCGCAAGTTGGTCACCAAAACATACATCAAGTGGCACGTGATATCCCATTGTCACCACAGATAAACACGGCAAGACATACATCAAGTGTTCTCAAATTAAAGACTCAATCCGATAAGATAACTTCAAGAGGGAAACTCAATTCATCACAAGAGAGTAGAGGGGGAGAAACGTCATAAGATCCAACTATAATAGCAAAGCTCGCGATACATCAAGATCGTGCCATAGAGAGAACCCGAGAGAGAGAGAGATCAAACACATAGCTACTGGTACATACCCTCAGCCCCGAGGGTGAACTACTCCCTCCTCGTCATGGATAGCGTCGGGATGATGAAGATGGCCACCGGTGATGGATCCCCCCTCTGGCAGGGTGCCGGAACGGGCTCCCGAGAGGTTTTTTGTGGCTACAGAGGCTTGCGGTGGCGGAACTCCCGATCTATCTTGATATCTGATGGTTTTAGGGTACGTAGGGTTATATAGGCGAAATAAGTCGGTCGGGGGGTGCTCGAGGGGTCCACGAGATAGGGGGTGCACCCTGTAGGGGGGGCGCCCCCTATCTCCTAGGCTCCTCGAGAATCTTCTGACTTGATCTCCAAGCCTCCAGGATGATATTCTTCCACAAAATCACGATGCCGAAGGTTTCATTCCATTTGGACTCCGTTTGATATTCCTTTTCTTCGAAATACTGAAACAGGCAATAAAACAGCAATATGGGCTGGGCCTCCAGTTAATAGGTTAGTCCCAAAAGTAATATAAAAGTGTATAATAAAGCCCATAATCATTCAAAACACAAAGGAATATAGCATGAATGCTTCATAAGTTATAGATACGTTGGAGACGTATCACCGTGATGCCGCCGCTGCCTCCCACGCAGGCTACACCTAGGGTTGGATCTTCATCGTCTTGTCCTTCCGTTTGCTTTAAGCCCGGCGACCGCCCTCCAACAAGGGCGCGAGGAAGTGTTGTGTCGGTATGTCCAGCGGCGGCTAGGTTAGGAGCGAACCAGACTGGAGGCTGGAGCGAACGAATTGGGATTTTTCCTGCTGTCGATCGATATGGGAGGCACTCGTTTGGGCCGCGAGCCTGCCATAGGGCCTGCCTTGCACTTATGTTATTGGCCCATCCAAATTGAAACATTTTTCTTAATTTTTTACATTGCCTGCTCATGCGTTGGGACGAACAAAACTAGTGTGGGCCAACCTGGACGACTCAAACTAGGTGCACACTTACCATCCACCCGAGGCGGACGCCCATACCAGCCCCTATGGTGGCGTCGCCCCTTTTTGCATGTATGATTGGATAGTGAAAAATATTCTAGTGGCGTTTTTGATTTACCCATAGAATGGTTGAATTGCTTGTTTCTATGAACTGAGTTCGCCAATAATGTGAAGGATGCCAGTCTTTTCATCCTATTGTAAATTGCTTAGATCTCGATATGCCAAAAGTAATCGCATGAAATATACAGTAAAAGCCAGTGTGATGTGTGTGTCTACAACTAGTCTGACTACACGTCCTCATATAACATATCAAGGACGCACCATCTTACCAGATTAACCATTCGACTTACCAATGCAGTGTGGGAAGAAAGAAGTATTGGGACTGCGTATCCAAGCAATTGATGCCATGGACTCCTTTGTACAACCTTGTAAGCAAAAAAGAAGTTGCAGTGTGCTTGTACAAAGAACTCGTGTAAGTTCAGTTACCTGCTTCTCGGAATTTTAGTTAGCCACTTATTGCAAAATTGTTCAATTACGTTGCTTGGCTTAATTTAGTTTGCTACTGATTACATAATGCCACAACTTGTTAATCATATTGTAGACTACGCCTATCTATGTGTTTGATACTTATTGTTAAGAACTAGCAAAAAGGCCTGTGCGTTGCAACGGGAGAAAAAATAGATCCTCTTATATCTCTAGCTGGGCCAGTTGGACAAACTGTGAGTTGCCGATTGACAGGTTATAAGATCGAACCCTCCCATCGGCAATTTTATTTTTTGCCAGCTCTCTTGACCCGGGCCAGAGTGCGCCGCCAGGTGGGCTTCTATGTTGGGCCAAAATAGGTGCGAAATAATGAAACCAAATAGCGTATGTGAAATTTATTGAAGCGGGACCAAAGAAAGCGAGACGAAACCAAGAATATCACCTCCCTTTAATAGTAGGTATAAATTATCTATTTGCCTTAACTTAAATATCTACTTGTTTGTTTAACTGCTTTGCTGCTGCAACAGCGGGCTACAATGATGTTAATAACTACTTTTCAGCATCTAATTGAAACTCTTTAATTCCTTGTTTGTTTAACTGGTTTGCTGTTATAACTCCCAGTTGAGATGTTTTCCTAACTTCTGCTTTTCCGAATCTAATTGGAACTTTAATGGCAAAACAGGTTAGCCCAAGATCAAAGAGCGAGGTCCCCATGGACGTTGCATCATCCCACAGCAGTGGCACCAGCCCAATCGTGCATTATGAATTGCCAACTTCTGATGCTCTAGAGGCTAAACTAGTGGTAGAAAGAGATTCTGCTTCTGCACTTAGAGATGAAGTTGAAATGTTGAGGAAGCAAACAACACAATCACAAGTAGTACTCAAGACAAGCATTAAATATTTGGTGGATTTCAAAATGAAGCAAGCTGAGACTGACCAGATTGTTAAGGTCCTGAAGGAAAAAAGGAAATTAAATTCCTACTTGGTAAATCATAGGTGAAATGTTCTTTCCATCGTTGAATAACCTTTGTGTTGTCTGTTCATGTAATCAATCAAACCATTTGTTTTAGAGATCATGTAATAATTGTTTTTTTTTGTTTGTAATTTTATTTGAGCACAAGTCTGTATTAATTGATAAGACTCGGAGACATTTCATTTGGATTGCTATGCCAGACCTACAAATATGCCAATCGGGCTGAATGTGCATTCAGCAATAGTAGTAGTATAGATGGACCATAAGTGGCACGCATCGAAAAGGGCCAAGATGCTGGCTAAAAAAGGATGTTGTTGTAGCCAAAAAAAAGTACAGTGGCCTGGCTTATGTATGTTAGTTGATATTATTGATCCATATACTCTATAAGCGTTTATATGTTTGTTAGTTCTATACATTCTTGGTTGATTGACTCGGTATTTGAATCTTGAGACATCGCTTGTGTACATATCTAAATGGGAGTACACATTATGCTGCGTGTGACATTTGAGTTGGACATGAAGTGTTCCAAATATTCGAATTCACCTTAAACTGGATTCTAGCTTCTAAATGTGAGTATCGGCATTTGTAAACCATATTCATATATGATAGTGGAATACATCTTTGTCGTCCTTTTGAAGATATATAAAAACACATAGAATGATTTATAAAGATTCATATAGGAATACAAAATGGATTCGAATTTAGTTGCCAGGGTAAACATGGATGCTTATTGTCCCAAAATTCGAAAGAAGCGGCAAAATGTCCACTCCCACGTCGGCTGCCCGAAGCCAAGTGTTTGGGAGATGGAAATTATTGTCTACCCATTACACGGACAATCCATCGGCCCAATTTCCGCTGCTCTAAATAGGGGTAGGTTAGTAACTTCAATTAGACGTGACACGACCGCCTCTGAGCCCATTCCGATACGGTGGGCGTCAAACATGGGTGGCAAAACACATTTGATTCAAGCTCGTCCGAAAGACCTCTGTTTCTCCCTCCATTTCCCATTCATACACGGTGGGCGGCAAAACAAACTCGACTCGGCCGAAATCGATGTAGGCAAATATTTTCAATAGGGGCAGGTTTGTAACTTCACTCAGACGTGACACAACCGCCCTACCTGTCAGCCCCGTTCATACACCGTGGGCGCCAACCATGTGCGCCAACCACCCTCTCCTTGCCCGAAATTGCTCTGGGCAAATATTGACGAGATGCGAGATTACCGTCCTATCCCCAACCGATGAGACGTCCAAATTTTAAACGGGGGTTAAGTTCGTAACTTTCCCATATTTCAGACAGGCCCGTCCCAAAAACATGGTTCCTCGTACCTCTCCCTCCATTTTCCCATTCATACACCATCCACGCTAGAACGTACCATCCCCACACCAGCCTCCATCCGCCACCCCATCCATCGTCATCGTCCTCCACCACATCCATCGCCACCGTCGTCCACCATGCCGGAGCTCCTACCAAGACCGCGTCGTCCACTGCTAGAGATGGATGTTTCTCATCCACGGCGACAGACCAATAGCCTTGCATCACGTCCTCTCGCTTCATCGGCGCCCTCGTCCTCTTTATCGGGGCCGCTCACACGACCTTCTCTTCCACCACAACGGGACTTATCCCCCGAAGCACCCGTCTACCATCGCAGATCTGCTTCAACGCCACCGATAGCCATCGCACCCTGATGCCTACATGGCGCCGCAAGAGAGGTGGTACTTCATATCTCCTCAACTTTTTGATCTCAACCAGAAAATAGATCTTAACTTGGTTACTCTACTTTCTTTTCAGCTCTTAGAATTTAGTTCTTAGTTCGAAGCAAACAATGGATGCTAAATATCATTTCTCCAGTTTGCAGCTTCAAATCTGCCATGGCACAGCCATAATACGGTTTAATTGATCATGCTTAGGGTTTAATTGATCATGTTGGTTTCGTGGTGGATTCTTTAATAGAAATCGGAGGGGAAACCCTCTTTTGCTAAAAAAAATATGCTTAGAGTTTCTATAATAACACTACTCCACCCATCAAGCTAAACAAGCTTAGTTGTTCAAATATGAATCTGATATTATTAAAATAGAGTTGTTTATGTGGTCAGCTAAATGTTCCTAAATTAGTTTCAAAAATGCATGTTCGCCGCTTGGGTGTGTATCTCTATAGGGTGCCCACGGTGGGCCGGTCCACCCTGGGATTTTGGGTCGTCCCAGGCCCCGATTCCCTTTTGTTCAGCTGCGCGCTTCCGATCTCTACTCGCCCCCAGCCGCCTGCCTCACCGGCGACTTGCCGTCCCCGGATGGCATGACTCTAGGAGGAGACGCCGGACTAACAGGATGCCAGGAGCAGCTCACCCAACAGCGTCACCGCTGCCCGGGCATGCCGTCGTGCCTACCTTCCTAGTCCGTTCAATGCTCAGGCGTGCGACACCCACCAAGCCAACCCGATTTATCCTGAGATACGTCCTCAACACTCAGCAGCCACTCATCATCACCCATTTTCTAATTGATTCATTACTCATTAGGCAGGACTGTCATTAGGGTTTGTTGTGTGCTCAGTGCTACCTACACTTAATGGTTCAGATGTATTTCGGTAATCTTTAGTACCTCTAAAGTTCACAGGGTTTTCAAAATTCCGGCCCTCAAAACAGACACTAGTCATTTTGGATTGTTGGTCGTAGTGACATTGACCCATATTACTACTGCAAGCCAGGTTTGTTGACAATTTTACTTGTCTTTCTTACTCATTCGATATAATATCCAATTATTCACGTCGATTAGTTGCAAACAATAAGTGCTAGACAAACTTCTTCATTCAGATTTTGGACGGTCTCTTACTGCAGTTACAATTTTGCATACTTGTCCTAGTAAGCTCACAAGTAAATGATTGATTCACTACATCTATGCTTGCCTTATCATATTTGTTGTCAATATTCTTTTAGGGTGGTCTCTTACTGCAGTTACAATTCTGACTACTTCTTATGTTTTCATGAATCTCAGATTCTGAACAGCATCATGATGATTATGAGCTTGCGCGCATGAAAAGAATAAAGCAAAACAATGCCATGGCTGTCAAACTTGGCATTAAGGGACTGAAATCAAGTCTGGATGCAATGCAATGCAAACGCTCTCCACCTACAGATTCATGCTCAGAATATGATCCTACCAGTGATTCTGAGCTAGAGGGAGACCTAAGTCAATGTAGCTCCCTAGTGGAGGAATCAGAGGAAGATGCCCTATCTTATTCACCCATCAAGGTACTTGCTCTAACTTTCCAAGGTTACATTGCTCGCACATATCTTGCAACTGATGCTTTGCATTGCTTCTACTTTGTTGAACTACCATTAGCTTAGTTTACACATCGTGTATGTGAATACGCCCTGCCTATGCATTTTTAGTACATATTCCATCTGTCATCATACCATATTTATCCATTCAAATGTTGTTATTGTGTATCAGAGGTTCAAAAGGACGAGGGCGATTGCTGATCATGGAGGAGCACAAGCAAAGTATTTGGAAAAGGTAGTGGCACCTGATAAATCAAATAGCCCGTTAGGTGTAGTTGCAATATCATCTGACCCACAAAACACCCCAACTCTAGCAGACTCTAGCCCTACTACACTAGTCATTTCTGATGCCCCAACTCAGCAGACCCCAACTGCAGCAAACAGTGTGATTATGCCAGTTGACATAGCACAAGCTGTAAGATGCAAAAAACCCATTCCAGCAAAGAGTACACCAAATCCAGTTGCCAAATCCCTTTTCGAACCAGAGAGAGCCCCAATTGCAGCAAATAGGACAACTGTTCCAATTCTTCCTAGTTTAGAAGACGAAGCTTATGTTGTTGTCAGGAACTTTGTGCGCATCTTTCCTTCATGGAAATATTATACCGTGGACACAGAACAATTTCCAGTCTTCCTCCACAACTTACGCGTAAGTAATGTACTAATGTTATTCATGTTCATTACTGCATATGTTTCTGCTGACAGAAGACACAAGATTTCATTCTTTTAAATAGGCGAGGAGCAAACTGGATTGTGATGACGAGCAAGGGTTCGTTGCGCTTTTCAAGCACTCATTGATGAAGTATTGTTCCTACCTGAGGCAAGCACACTTCGATGGCAAGCCTCTGAACGAAATTTCTGTAAAGTCTCCGGTGCTACATTTATCCGACGGTGACTGGAATAATCTTTTTATACATTGGTCTCGGCTGCAGCGTAAGGTACTGTCTATGATATCACATCACAATTTGAACTACATTTCTGCATTTGCCTTAATGTCTCACTTGTACGAAAACTGTTAGTAGAAGAAAAATCGTTCTCAAGGGACCACAAAATCTCGCAACTATACTGCACACTGCATTGCTCTTGTGAGTACCTCTTGCCCTGTATGACCATACTTACTTTCATAGCTATTTGATTATGTAGCATCACTGCACATGTTAGCCTCGTAATCGTCCATTTGGTGGACATTATAAGATCCATATGGACTCTTACATAAATTTAGAATCAACCCAATGCTTTTGAAGAGGTTTAGCCCTTCAGTCCTCTTGTAAGGACTGAACATGGTCTATCACTGTACTTACATTAACAGCTACTCCCTCCGTCCCATAATATAAGAACGTTTTGTACAGTACACCAGTGTTCAAAACACTCTTGTAAGGATTGGTTCATTTTGTAGCATTCTGCATCTTATCTCCCTTGCCCACCATTTACTAAAAAAGATCAGATCTACATTTAATCTTACCAACAAGTAGAATACACAGACAATGCCAGTGTAGAAGTGTAGCCCATTGCTCTTGTCAGTACATTTTGTATTGTAACGCTTGTACTTCCAGGGATTGGTAGTTGACTATGTAGCATCAATCTGCATCTTATCTTCATTATCCTCTATCCCTTCCAGTATTATCATATCTATAATTACTCTCTACAAAATGTAGAGTACATGCAATGCTTATGAAGAAGATTTTGTGCTAAAATTCTTGAGTTATCCTTCCCTTGACATGGAGAAGGGCATTATAAAGCCGGTGTTAACTGTTAATGTAAGTCAGTCCTTCTAAAACCTTTATCCTCAACTGTTGTTTAATCTGCTCATACTCCCTATCGTTTACTGCTGTTTAGTTTGCTGTTTCTACCAAAATGCATGTTCACAAGAACCATAAGTTCTTGGTTTTACTTGTAAAACCAAATTCCTTATTCATACCATGCACATTAATTAATACACCCTATATGTATGCTTGTTTTTGTGGATCTATAATCCAGTGTGTGGTGAAGCAGCCCACGTTTGCACATTGTCATCTCCTGTTTTATCTTACTGATGTGGCTGATGATATGAACAACATGCCATGAACATTATTCAAAATAGATACAATGTTTTTCTTTGCCCTTCATCTATGCTTGTTATGTTGACATGGTAATCCAGTAGTGTGGTGAAGCTCCCCGCATTATGAACAATGCCAAATTATGCTATTGATATTTTGAACTTACTCTTTATTTTCTAATTTGAAATTGGATGGAATTGACAACACAGTTATCATCTTTGTTTATACACGTGCAAAAATTGTCATTTCTCTGCTTTGTTTCAGGGTGATATGCCTGATGGCATGCACAAGTCTGCTGAAGGCTGTGAGACAAATCCAACATATATTGCAGCAAAGAAGGCAAAACATCTTGAAGATAGCGAGACAACCCCAAAGTCTTGTCTCGATGCAGTGTTCAAGTTACTTGAGACTAACAGTCAGACAAGCTCACAGAATTCGTTGTCTGAATCAGTTCGACTTCTTCAGTCCCAAGTTCTAACAAAAAGGCATTCTGCAACTCAACTTCGACTTGAAGTCCTGATACGTCTCCAACGTATCTATAATTTATAAAGTATTCATGCTATTATGTTATCCATCTATGATGTTTTATATGCATTTATATGTCATATTATATGATTTTTGGGACTAACCTATTAACCTAGAGCCCAGTGCCAGTTTCTGTTTTCTCCTTGTTTTAGTGTTTTACAGAAAAGGGATACCAAACGAAGTCCAATTGACGTGCCAATTTTTGAGGATTTTTTATGATTTAAGAAGACCACGAAGCATCGGAGTTGGGCCAGAAGAGTCCCGGGCTTCCCACGAGAGTGGGGGTCATGCCCTCCCCCCTGGGGTGCGCCCCCTATCTCGTGGACAGCCCGGAGACCTTCCTGACGTGAAACCAACGCCAAAAATTCCTATAAATACAGAAACCTTCGGGAATTAACCTAGATCGGAAGTCCCGCCGCCGCAAGCCTCTGTAGCCATGAGAAATCAATCTAGGCCCTCTCTGGCACCCTACCGGAGGGGGGCATCATCACCGGAGGCCATGGAGGAGGATCTCGGAGGGGCCATCATCGCCATGAAGGCCAAGGACCAGAGGGGGAAAGCCATGGAGGAGGAAGCACAAGGGGGAGAACCTCTCCTCCTCTCTCTTGGTGGCACCGGAGTGCCATCGGGAGGGGAATCATCGCCGCGGTGATCGTCTTCATCAACATCACCATCATCATCACCATCCTCATCTCTTTTACGCGGTCCACTCTCCCATACCCCGCTGTAATCCCTACTTGAACATGGTGCTTTATGCCACATATTATGATCCAATGATGTGTTGCCATCTTATGATGTTTTGAGTAGATATCTTTTGTCTTTGAGTTGATTGATGATCTAGATTGGTACGAGTTGTATGTTTTATTTTGGTGCTGTCCTATGGTGCCCTCCGTGTCGCGCAAGCGTGAGGGATTCCCGTTGTAGGGTGTTGCAATACGTTCATGATTCGCTTATAGTGGGTTGCTAGAGTGACAGAAGCTTAAACCCGAGTAAGGGGGTTGTTGCGTATGGGATAAAAGGGGACTTGATGCTTTAATGCTATGGTTGGGTTTTACCTTAATGAATCTTTAGTATTTGCGGATGCTTGCTAGAGTTCCAATCATAAGAGCATATGATCCAAGTAGGAAAAATATGTTAGTTTATGCCTCTCCCTCATATGAAATTGTAATGACGACTATCGATCTTGTTAACAATTGCTTAGGACAATTCCGCACACCGATCCACCATTATTCCACACTCACTACTTATATTATTTAGTAATATATTCTAACTTTATGATAACAGCACCTACTTTTATATTTTAGCTCTCTGATATCATACAAAGTTATCCTCTTTATACCCACAACACAGTTTTATTTCTTGTTTCTAGTTGGAAGCAAACGTTCGGTGCATGTAGAGCCGTATTAGTGGCAGATAGGGCTTGAGAGAATATTGATCTTACCTTTAGCTCCTTGTGGGTTCGACACTCCATACTTATCACTTCCACCTTTGGGAATTGCTATGGTGATTCCCTGCACTTGGGGATTATCAAGCTCTTTTCTGGCGCCGTTGCCGGGGAGCAATAGCGTGGGGTTGATATTCTTGTGTGTGCTTGTTTGCTTTCTTCACTAAGTAGATTTTGTTTTTCCTTTTTGTTACTGTTTAGTTGTGGGTGAAACATACAAAAAAAATTAAAAGAATGAAAATACCAAAAAAAATATTTACTTGCCTCTCATGCCTAAGAAAAAGTTTTCCAAAAAGAGGAGTGATTGGAAAGTTATGCATTGAAGAAGTGAGGGTCGACCTTGAGCACTTGTGTTCATGCTCACGGAAACAATGTAGAATTTTTCATGGAAGTTTCTCTGTAAATAATTATCCCCTTGTATATATCCTTTGTATTATAAAATTAATGTGACAAGCTTTGGTTTTAGTATGATAAGATTGCTTGCTTACTATGTGCAGAACAAAAACAGAAACTTTGGCTGTAGTGCATGAATTTACATTTTTTACTGGGAAGTCAAATGGGTCTGAAACTTTTTGCATATTACTACTGTACAAATTGTTCAAATTTTCAAATTTATTTCATAATTTTAGGAGTTACAGAATTTTACTAAACTTCCAGATTACTACAGACTGTCCTGTTCTTGACAGATTCTGTTTTTCGTGTGTTGTTTGCTTATTTTGATGCATCTATGGCTAGTATGTAGGGTATGAACCATAGAGAAGTTGGAATACAGTAGGTTTAACACCAATATAAACAAAGAATGAGTTAATTGCAGTACCTTAAAGTGGTAGTTTTCTTTATTACACTAACGGATCTCACAAGTTTTTGTTTAAGTTTTTATGAATGAAGTGTTTGAAGGAGGAGTTACCGATGTGAAAAGAATAAAGAGAGACAAGAGTTCAAGCTTGGGGATGCCAAAGGCACCCCAAGTAAATATTTCAAAGGATATTCAAGCGTCTAGGCTTGGGGATGCCCCAGTTGACATCCCATCTTTCTTCTTCAACAAATATCGGTATACCTCGGTTTTTGTTTTGTTCACATGATTCGTGTCCTTTGTGTTTTTATTTTTCTTTAAGAATCATGCTAGTATGAGATAGCTCTTCATTGATTTATAGAATACTTCATATGCTTCACTTATATCATTTAAGTATGATCTTATAGAATTGCTCCATGAACTTCACTTATATCTTTTGGAGTATGAATAATACTATAATTTAAAGTGGGTTTGGAAGAGTTTCAACTTTAGAATTAGTGATCCCACTATCTTGGAGGGTGTTGAATCTTCGTACGAAATTTATAAAAGTGGATTTGGAAGAGTGTCAACTTTAGTTAGTATTCCACTATTTCGGAAGAGGTTCCAATTGAGTATGAGAACAAAGTAGCTATCCATGATGCTACTGAAAATTATTGTGAGGGAGGAATATCTATTTGTAGGAGTAGCAATAATATCAAGTTTCCTCCCTATGTGCTTAAAAGTTTTGAAGTTATACTTGTTTTGCCTTCCTATGCTAGTTGACTTTTGTTCCTATAAATTGTGTGCTCACAAAATACCTAGGCATAGGAAGTGAGTTAGATTTAAATGTGCTAGTCATATTCTTCATGATGCTCCCTTTGTGTTTCAAATCTTTCCTTTTATGCGAGCATCATTGAAATCATCATGCCTAGCTAAAAGGCATTAAAGAAAAGCACTTGTTGGGAGACAACCCAATATTTACCCTTACTGTTTTTGTGTGTCTACATGATTAAGCAACTGTAGTAATCATGTTTTATAGCTTTTGTTTCAATAAAGTGCCAAGTAAGACCTTTGGGAAGACTTGGGTGAGAGTTAATGTGATCTTGCTGTAAAAAACAGAAACTTTGCGCTCACGAGATTAGCTGTCATTTTTTACAGAAGAGTTATTTTGAGTTGATTCTTTTTGCAGAAGATTAATAGACAAATTTCTCACGTCCAACAATTTATTTCATAATTTTTGGAGTAGCAGAAGTATGGTTATTGTTCAGATCATTACAGACTGTTCTGTTTCTGACAGATTCTGTTTTCATCGCATAGTTTGCTTGTTTTCTAGTTTCTATGGCTTATATTTCTCAATATAAATGCTAGAAATGATATGGTACATTAGGAATTATGTGAAAACAATTATGAACCTTGTCTTTTACAGTACCAAAGTGCATGGTTTACTCTTTATCATACTAACCTATCTCACGAAGTTCCATTAAGTTTTGTGTGATTGAAGTTTTCAAGTTTTGGGTGAGATATCGATATGAGGAGAGTAAGGAGTGGAAATACCCTCAGCTTGGGGATGCCCAAGGCACCCCAAGGTAATATTCAAGGAAAACTCAAGCGCCTAAGCTTGGGGATGCCCCGGAAGGAATCCCCTCTTTTGTCTTCAAAACTATCGGTACATCTTACTCGGAGCTATATTTTTATTCGTCACATGATATGTGTTTTACTTGGAGCGTCATTTTATTTTGTTAGTATTAGCTTGCTGTTATTTAGAATAGTGTTTTGCATCTTTATTTTCAATAAAAATGTCAAGGATAGCCTTTACCATGTTTATTTTGCTAGTATACATGTTGCTGTTTGAAAATAGAAAGTTTACCGCTGTTTCAAAACAATTCCCTAGAAAAGTAAGAGCATGATATAATGTTGAAACTTTTTGCATAATGAGCTCTGATAAATATAATACAGTGGTAATTTTCTCTCATAATTTTTGGAGTTAGGAAAGTATTGATACTCTTGCATTCTTTACAGGCTGTATTGTTTTGACAGGTTGCTGTTATGTTTGCATTGTTTGCATATGTTTGCTTGTTTAATGATTCTATTTGAGGATAGGAGTATTAAATATGCAGAGGCATTTAGTATGCAATGTTGAATAATAATTCTAGTGATTTGTTACAGTAGAAAATGATAAGGTTTTGCATTGGTTTATACTAACCTATCTCACGAGTTCTTGTTGAGTTAGGTGTGGATGAAGCTTTTGATAAAAAGAGAAACCATGATATGAGAAGAATTAAGGAGACACAAAAGTTCAAGCTTGGGGATGCCAAAGGCACCCCAAGATAATATTCCAAGAAGTCCAAACATCTAAGCTTGGGGATGCCCCGTTAGGCATCCCACCTTTCTTCTTCAACAACTATCGGTTAGTATCGGTTGAACCTAAGTTTTTGCTTCTTCACATGAGTTTGCTATACTTGCAATGTCATTCTATTTTGTTTTACTTGCTGTTTGAATAAAATCATTGGATCTGAAATTTTGAATAGAAAAGTAACCCTCCCATGGCTAGTTAATTATTTGCCTACTCAGTATCCTTCACTCATATCTTTTGGAGTAGTTTGTCATTTACTCATGTGCTTCATGTATATCCTATGAGTAAATGGGGGAAATGAATTGAATGTCATAAATCTGAATTTATATATGTTTCATATGCTTATAACATGGTTAGTGATGACTTCACAAATAGAAAGTATGAGGCATAAAAGTTGTTGAGAGTTGGCAAACGTAGTTTTGGTCATTGTTGCAATTAATAGGAAGTAATAAGGAAAGAGAGGTTCACATACAAATATATTATCTTGGACATCTTTTATGATTGAGAGAACTCATTAAGTATGACATGCTAAAAGAGTTGACGTTGGACAAGGAAGACAACGTAATGGTTTATGTTTTCCGACATCTCAGTTAAAGTATATTGTCATTGACCTTCCAAACATGTTGAGCTTGCCTTTCTCCCTCATGCTAGCCAAATTCCTTGCACCAAGTAGAGATACTACTTGTGCTTCCAAATACCCGTAAACCTAGTTTTGCCATGAGAGTCCACCATACCTACCTATGGATTGAGTAAGATCCTTCAAGTAAGTTGTCATCGGTGCAAGCAATAAAAATTGCTCTCTAAATATGTATGACTTATTAGTGCAGAGAAAATAAGCTTTGTACGATCTTGTTGTGGAAGTAATAAAAGTGACGGACTGCATAATAAAGGTCCACATACAAGGGGCAATATAAAGTGACGTTCTTTTGCATTAAGATTTTGTGCATCAACCCTAAACGTGCATGACAACCTCTGCTTCCCTCTGCGAAGGGCCTATATTTTACTTTATGTTTTTACTTTATGCTTGAGTCAAGGTGATCCTCACCTTTCCCTTTTTCATTTTATCCTTTGGCAAGCTCCTCGTGTTTGAAAGATCATGATATATATATATATATCCAATTGGATGTAAGTTAGCATGGGCTATTATTGTTGACATCACCTAAAGGTGAATACGTTGGGAGGCAACACAATAAGCCCCTATCTTTCTTAGTGTCCGGCTGAAACTCCATAACCACAAGTATTGCCTGAGTGTTAGCAATTGTAGAAGACTATATGATAGTTGAGTATGTGGACTTGCTGAAAAGCTCTATTCTTGACTCTTTCTAATGTTATGATAAATTGCAATTGCTTCAATAACTGAGATTATAGTTTGTTAGTTATCAATGAAGTTTCTGAACCATACTTGACATTGTGAACAGATTGTTACTTGATCATGAAAAGTTTTATGAAATAAGCTACTATTATGACACACATTGATGCTAGAAAAGGTGATTGAAATTATCATTGATCAAACTTGTGCACCTGCTAGCATTCACACTTCATAAATTATTTCTTTTATCATTTACCTACTCTAGGACGAGCAGGAATTAAGCTTGGGGATGCTGATACGTCTCCAACGTATCTATAATTTATGAGGTATTCATGCTATTATGTTATCCATCTATGATGTTCTATATGCATTTATATGTCATATTGTATGATTTTTGGGACTAACCTATTAACCTAGAGCCCAGTGCCAGTTTCTGTTTTCTTCTTGTTTTAGTGTTTTACAGAAAAGGGATACCAAACGGAGTCCAATTGACGTGCCAATTTTTGAGGATTTTTTATGGACCAAAAGAAGACCACGAAGCATCAGAGTTGGGCCAGAAGAGTCCCGGGCTTCCCACGAGAGTGGGGGTCACGCCCTCCCCCCTGGGGCGCGCCCCCTATCTCGTGGACAGCCCGGAGACCTTCCTGGCGTGAAACCAACGCCAAAAATTCCTATAAATACAAACACCTTCGGGAATTAACCTAGATCGGAAGTTCCGCCGCCGCAAGCCTCTGTAGCCATGAGAAATCAATCTAGGCCCTCTCTGGCACCCTGCCGGAGGAGGCCATCATCACCGGAGGCCATGGAGGAGGATCTCGGAGGGGCCATCATCGCCATGAAGGCCAAGGACCAGAGGGGGAAAGCCATGGAGGAGGAAGCACAAGGGGGAGAACCTCTCCTCCTCTCTCTTGGTGGCACCGGAGTGCCATCGGGAGGGGAATCATCGCCGCGGTGATCGTCTTCATCAACATCACCATCATCATCACCATCCTCATCTCTTTTACGCGGTCCACTCTCCCATACCCTGCTGTAATCCCTACTTGAACATGGTGCTTTACGCCACATATTATGATCCAATGATGTGTTGCCATCTTATGATGTTTTGAGTAGATATCTTTTGTCTTTGAGTTGATTGATGATCTAGATTGGAATGAGTTGTATGTTTTATTTTGGTGCTGTCCTATGGTGCCCTCCATGTCGCGCAAGCGTGAGGGATTCCCGTTGTAGGGTGTTGCAATACGTTCATGATTCGCTTATAGTGGGTTGCTAGAGTGACAGAAGCTTAAACCCGAGTAAGGGGGTTGTTGCGTATGGGATAAAAGGGGACTTGATGCTTTAATGCTATGGTTGGGTTTTACCTTAATGAATCTTTAGTATTTGCGGATGCTTGCTAGAGTTCCAATCATAAGAGCATATGACCCAAGTAGGAAAAATATGTTAGTTTATGCCTCTCCCTCATATGAAATTGCAATGATGACTATCGATCTTGTTAACAATTGCTTAGGACAATTCCGCACACCGATCCACCATTATTCCACACTTGCTACTTATATTATTTAGTAATATATTCTAACTTTATGATAACAGCACCTACTTTTATATTTTAGCTCTCCGATATCATACAAAGTTATCCTCTTTATACCCACAACACAGTTTTATTTCTTGTTTCTAGTTGGAAGCAAACGTTTGGTGCACGTAGAGCCGTATCAGTGGCAGATAGGGCTTGAGAGAATATTGATCTTACCTTTAGCTCCTTGTGGGTTCGACACTCCATACTTATCACTTCCACCTTTGGGAATAGCTACGATGATTCCCTGCACTTGGGGATTATCAAGTCCTATCTCTAAGAAAGATTGCGGAGAACACCAATGAGAACCTCATCGCTAAACAGCTACACCTCGAAGCTATGACCGACATGCTAGGCCGGTCTCACAGCCTTGCTTGGCAGCTTGCGCAGCAGTTCCCTCGCAAGGCTAACCTTTCTTGAACTGTCTTGGAAGTGGTCTCGATTCAGTATTATTTTGTTACGCTGCAATGGTGCCTAATTTTCGTAATCTGCTTCTTCGTTGCGCTTTATGATCACTGATGGCGAACTTCAATGCCCAGTGGATGTAATATACCTTAAATCCTTTATTGTATAGTGTAGGTTTATTCTTAGTTACTATGCCATAATTTCTTTATTGTATAGAGTAGGTTTGTTCTTAATTCCTACTAGTTACTGCCATCATTCGCTATCTGAAAAAAAATCAGATGTAGTCGACTGGGCCGAAATGTTCGACTCTAACGGGCCTGGTATTTAGCGGGCCTCAATTGGGCCGGCCTGCGTCTTTCTAGGGCCCGAATGATTGGGGCCTTCACACATTGTGCCAGGCCCAAACTTATACCGGCCTATATTTTACTTGGGCCTTTTGTCGACCCAGCGCTTAGTTTGGCCCAGGTAGCGTTGGGCCATTAACAGGCTGAATATTGTACTGGCCTGTTACGGCCGAGATGAAACCATGGGCCTTTAGCAGGCCAAAATGCATGTTTTGCCTCAATTTTCACTAGTCGTCGATGGGCCTTCAGCAGGCCGAAATATAGACCAGGCCTTTTTGGGCCCAGTTAGCTCACGGGCCGTTACCAGGCCAAAACATATCTCGGGCCTTAGTTGGCCCACTAATATCATGGGCCTTTAAGAGGCCGAAAGCTTAGTATAGGCATCAACGGGCCGAATTACGCGACAGACCTTTAACAGGCCCAAAGTCACGTTGGGCTTAACTGTTGCCACCTTAAGCACAGGCCGTTAGTGGGCCCGATGTCCCATCGGACCATATATGGCCCATGGGCAGCATGGGCCATTCCCAGGCCGAAAGTCACACCGGGCTGAAATGGGCCCATGTCTACATCAGGCCTCCAACAGGCCGAAAGTCACTGGGCTGTAGTTGGGCACAAATATTCGGCGAACAATTAACGGGCCAGATCTGGCTTCAGGCTGCAAATGGGCCCAAATATTGAGCGAACAATTAACGGGCCAAATCTGGCTTCGGGCCGTAAATGGGCCCAAATATTGGGCGAACAATTAACGGGCCAGATCTGGCTTCGAGCCGTAAATGGGCCTTTATTAAGCAGGCCGTTATTGGGCTGGCCCACTAGTACCTTATTAAGTACTATGGGCCTTTGACTGGGCCGGCCTTTTTAACCTATATGGGCCTCTGTTGGGCCCAGCCACGTGTCGACGTATCATAGGCATGTCTCCTCCAATGGACGGGCGACATCTGGCCTACTGACGAGCTGACAGGTGTTCCCTTCGGCCAATCAGAATTTTACACGTGGAAATTTCCCATTGGTCAGGGCTGTTAACGGGTTATCAGATCCAAAATCCGACCCGATAACTTAATGGCGTTCTGTTACGGTGGATGTCACGTGTCGATCACCCTTGACGAAAGAACTTCTGTGACGCGCGATTTATCGTCATGGAAGTGGACACTTCCGTGATGATAATTTTGGTAATGTCATGGAACACATCTACAACAGCAGAGGTATGACTATCTTGATTCTGTCATAAATTCGTCATGGATGTACATGCATGACAAAAACGCGACCTACTGTGACAAACACGTATCATCACGGAAGTGTATTTTTTTGTAGTGCAATATGACTCTACCAAGTTAAAAGCGTCCCATCATAAATGGAATTTCAACAAATTAGAAGCAGCGCATGCTATAAATCATATGAAAGATGCAACTAATATCGCACTGCATATACTAAAGGTGTCTCGTCATATTGATTGATGCGGGATACAAAAAAACAATAGTTTTATGTAAGGACATGCTTAATAGACAGATGTACTATGTACTAAATACAGGAAGGCATGTCACATTAACAGGTATAATGTATAAGCTAAGCAGACTAGCACATGCAGTTTAACCAGATTGGAAGAATTACAATCTAGACACCATATGCAACATGCAACCACATATCACGCTGCCAAGTTAGAGCAAGCACCTGCGATGCTAGTGTAGGGGAAATGTTGTAATCAACTATAGAGCTACATTCACTATCTTCATCTAGCATTTCTGTTTCTTGAGAATCATGTCGAGAGGCTGACGCTCCATTCTTTAAATGAGGAGTAGTCCCCTTGCCTGCCTGCCTCATCATAAGTGATCGATGAGGGATACACAAGAACATTAGTTTGATGTAAGAACATGGTTAATACACATATGTACTAGTATGTACCAAAAACAGAAAGGCATGTCATATTCAAAAGTATAATGTGTAAGCTAAGCAGATGCAATTTAACCAAATTGGAAGCAATACAAGCTAGACATCCGGCTGGAGTGGTGAGCATGATCATCTAGGACCTAAGAGCCTGGTGGGAGGCGGGCTGCTTCGCCACCATCACAGCTTTTTAGTTGGCTTCCAGGTGATGCCTATCTTTGCTGGGCTTGTCACTGGCTCGGCCAGTGCCCTGACTAGCTATTTGTCTTCTGGTGCTCATGGGATGGTGGTTCATGTAAAAAGATATCTTTCCTTATCTTAATAAAAAGACCGACTTCGGCCTTTCGAATACAAGCTAGACACCATATGGAACATGCAACCACATATGACACCGCGAAGTTAAAGCAAGCACCTGGGATGGTGGTTCATTGCGAGCGAGGTCATCAACTGAGCTATGTTTACCGTCTCCATCTACTGACACTGCACCCTTTATAGTGCTGTAACGTGTCGTGCCTAACCGCGAAGAAAGATGGGTCAACTTCTCTCTTATCTTTTTTGCTTCTCTCGAGGTAGACTCTGAAATACCCTTGCATAAAAACACAATAGTGAGAGTATGGGTGAAGTGTGTGCAGAACTAGTGCACTGTAAAAGTAGTAGATAGCAGGTGGCTGAAAAATAAATGATAGGAGACCTATGATAGCTCTACAACATTGCATGGCAAACAAAATTAGATTCTACTCCGTATGATTTTGTAATATATGAGCACAGGAAATGCAGGTACTCCTCCAGCGCACTACCACATGTGGTCATATCTAAGATAACAGTCGACTAAAAATAAATAGGTTAGTCGATTTTTTTAATGAACCATCCGATCTATAAGGAACGGGTAGATGGCCTTCGTCTACCTCCCGCCAGTCACTGTTGACAATATTTCTCGAACCGCCAGTGACCACCGGCCCAGACCCCTGCCTTTGCCGCCCCACCCTCCCCTCGACCTCACACCACCGCCGTGCTTGGCAGCGCCCCCAGGCCATCCCTTTAATCCCGGCCGACCTCCAGATCGGGCACCAGTAGCTCTATGCCGCACACGCCCCTAAGATAAACACCAAGGCGCTGCTTCCCCGGCGTAATAGGTGTACTAGCGCCTGTTACACTGGGGAATGCTTCCGTTAATTGGGAATCAACTGGCCAGAAATTGAAATTCAGGGGGGGCAACGGACCTCTAGCTAAGGTGAAATAGTATATGAGGAGAAACCTTGTGCATCGCGAGTTACTGGGAACATCTAGTATGAAGAAGAAGCAGTCAACTAGTGTCTTCTGTCGGATGAATACCGTGCAAGCAGACACGTAAGATTTGCACGAATAAGGGAAGAGGAGTACCGTTATCAGTTGCCAGTGTGGTGTCGATATGTCGCAGCGATCTTCTTGTTTTTCCCTGGGGAACCGATGTCTTGGAGAGTCATGGATCCTTGGACAAACCCATGGCCAAATTGTTGATTGTGTTGCCGTGGCCATATATCGGCGGAGGGGAAGCAGATCCGAGGTGGCGAAGGACGGCGTAGCAGGAACAACTCTGGTGCGGTGGACGGTGGCTTAGTTGGAGCGGGAGTAGTGAGGCGCAGGACAGCGTGGTTGAACTGGCTCGGGTACGGACGGCTCGGCCTCGGCTTCAACTACTAGCCGTGGAGGGCATTGCGGTTGAGGTTGTGGTGGACGACGACGTCGGAGTATCGGCTCCGACGTGATGGAGGAGAGCAGCGGTTGATGGGTGGGATGGGGTGGCGGACGGAGGACGCCGGCGTTTCGCGGCTGGTGGAGAGGTAGTTTTGGCGCCCATGGAGTACGAATGGGGAATCAGATGGGTGGGGGGAACCATGTTTTGGTCCGGGACGCGCTTGTTTTTGGCTTTTTGAACAGAAGATGGGACGCGCTTGTTTGAAATTAGGGGAAAGTACAAACTTTGCCCCCCTCTTAAATTTCGGACCTACTGCAGGTCGGGGGTAGGATGGTAATCCCAGGTGTCCCAAATAGTGGGCGGGAGTGATTTCGGCCGCGCGCATGTGTGCTTAGGCAGCCATTGTGTATGAATGTTTTTCCGAGGCGGTTGTGTGGCGTCTAGATGAAGCTACAAACCTACCCCGGTTTAGATCTTTGGACGTCGGGCCGGTAGGTTTCACGGGTCGGAGTTATTAGAAAAATAATTTCCTTGTACTACCAAACATTGGTCTCACGCGGTTTCGGGCGAGTAGAGGCTCTTTTGGCGCTTTGTTCGAAATTTTGAAACACAAGCATTCACATTTAGAGTATTCTTGAACTATGACGATTGACCCAAATAGACAACGTTATATTTGACCTTGTATGTTTGAAAACCTCATTAAATTATCCGCTTCTTTTTGAAATTTTGACACTTTAAAATCCTATAACTACGATTATTTTTGAATGGAGGAGCTAAATTTGAATCTATTTTGTACACGACTACATATGCTATTATGTACAAAATCAGAGCAAAGATTGGTGCCCCCATAATTTAGGTATGATTTACAAATGCCACGATATCAAATTCAAATAATTGAATGGACTTCATGTTGAATTCGATATTTTTAAACCACCTTAAGTTGAATTCAAATGTATGCTAGTTCATAGGTAGCTATTTATAATGTTCATTGTGTAACTTTGGTATGTATAATGTGCTTTACACACACAACATGAACTATACTCACATTTATATTCGATTGCTAAAGCGATGCATTGTTTGGAGTTCAAAATACTAACTATGTGGATCAATTGTGTCGAATAATAACATAGACATGCTCAAATTCGATAGAATCTAGATGTCTGATGGATCAATGACCGCTCCTTACGCGAATTGCAAATACCATGATCCCATCCTAATATTTGGATAATTTATATCTTTAATCAATGTGTACAGCAGTCTTTTACGTCTAGTTTCACTCTCCATCGGTGGTCTCTCACACATGCTCACACACTCTCTCCCGAGATGTTTTTCTTGCACACATGCTCTAGATATAACCCTCCCTCCCTCTCGTAACCATTTAAAACTGTTTTCACTAACCTTTATCACAAGCACTCTTCCTCTCGCAAGCATACACACACACAATCCCCATCGACCCTTTCTATATACATGGACATGCCTACGTGTCTCATGTACGCACATTATCTTTAGGCCTGTCTCTCACGCATTGTCTCACACCTCTCTTCCTAATCGACGAGTATGATTCTAGCAGAGCATTCTGTAGGATGCCCCTTAAAGTTAGGTTGGATGAATAGTAATATCAGAGATAAAGGGGTTACCTTAGTCCGAGAACCTAGGGTTACAAATCCTAGCCGGCTTTGTCAGTGGACACAGGGTCCTTCACAATTCTGCTATCTTTGTCTTGTACGACTAGTCATCCATGGGTCTTCCTAAATGCGTCACGGGCCGACCAATGTGGCGCAGGACAGAACCGAACGAAGGACCTCACCTCGACCCACCGGACCTCACGCGGTGACACACCCTCTGCCCCCACGTCTCATTATCTTCTCACACCCACACATACCAACGCAAACACCACACACACACAAAATTTCTCCCGGTGCCTCTATTCCCTCCCCCCTTGCATATACACACTCAAGGGAATGGAATCTCTCGTCGTGACGTCATATTCATCTCTCTATCTCTAGACCACTCTCATTTCTCGTGATATCTCTCCCATGCCCCCCCCCTTCGGCCCCTCTATCCATGCCTTTCTCGAATACGTAATACACACACATACCTCTCTAGGCCCTGCCAAATGCATCAACTACACATTCACACATATTACATCATGTACCCCTTGGATCTAAAAGCCCTCTCTTCACGTTTATTTCGCATACAACATTCCTTTTGAATAAAGTGTGGCCAAAAAATTATTTTAGAGTTTCTACATATATACAACATTACAAAGTTATATGGAGGAGTAAGAACGCTAATTTGCATTGCATGGTGCCCACAATGATATTTATTCCGCACTGTGAATTTGTATATTTTTATACTATATACAAAGTTAGTCGTAATAAAGAGAAACGAAGAGCATCTCTCTCTCCATCACATCCCCCCATGTACGCCCCTTTCACGTGTGCACACAAAACTATCTCCAGGTCCTCTAAAAGTAAGCCCCCAGAAAATTCATGCATGTTTCATCTTTCTCTCGCGATATATGCAATGACGATCATTATATTTGAAGCAAAAGCATGATACGTACATTGGACTTCAGAATCCACTCATTACGGTCACCATTTATGTTTAGTGGTTATTATACAGTCACAGGCTCACCATACAACTCTGTATTTGCTCATGACATGACTAGTTGACCAGTTAAACGCTCCATGTGGCACCTCTAGTGTTGCATCACATTATCTCACTACCATCGTGCCCACCTGTCAGCTTGTATCTACTCTACATCTACACTCTTATAAAATACATAAAATACACTCTTATAAAAAACAGAGTTGGTGATGATGGTGTGCCTGCCATCCTGCAATATAGGCCGTCCGATTTATATCTAACGGATAGGAAAGAAACTATGGTAATTTTGCAAAAAGGTACCCACACACACCTCTCCACATTTGCAAATAAGGCCTTCCCTCGTTCATCCTTTTCTCTCACAAGATAAACTAGTCATACAAATGCATCTTGATGTTACGTGCAACGCACGGGCATCTTGCTAGTAAGAATGAAAACAAACGACAAAAAAATATTTGGATGGTGGTTCGAAGTCATGACCGCGGGCACAGCGGACAAGGTGGCCTTGTATTGGTATGCTGAGCCATCTATTTTAACACACATGAGCTGGTGTGGTGATTATACACACACGCACGCATGCACACGAACTTCATGCACGCAACACTCACACAAACACATGCACCCACGCACGCACGCAACACTCACAAGTACACACGCAGCCACGCACGCACGCAACACTCACACGCACACACGCACGCATGCATGCACACACCAGTACACCACACGACCAACACACACTCTCACGCTCAAGTGCTCAACCTACACGTGCAAGCGCACACATCAGGCCCTAACAGACACATACACAACCAGGTGATTCCCGCGCACGGGTTGGAGTCTTGTCGCGCCTGCATAAATTTGTGTTTATCTGACCTTTTCCCTATGCGAACTAACAGGTGGGACCCACAAGGAACATGGTCAATTTAACTAGTCAACATGGCGCCACGCAGACTATTTGGCCGGTTAATAGAGTGCAATTCGATGTTGAACCGTGAGCAAGTGACCGTATAATCACCGCAAAACGTACATAGTGATCGTGATCAGCTTATTCTGAAGTTCGGTGACCGTATTACGCTTTTCTCTTTGTAGGCCCTCCAAAACTACATCTCTACACGTTCTGGCATGCTACATCTAACAATTATGCAATACAGCACTGCTACTACACTCTAACACAATAAATCATATGTGTTTTTAGTTTTACTAGATATCATATTGTTACTTAGACCTCTCCCAATGCATTGGTGCTAAAGTGGGGTGCTAAGTGCATCAAAATGCTTAGCAACTAATGTCCCCAATGCATCGGTGCTTAGATTTTGTAGCTCTCTATTTAATTGTTTAGTAATAAAACTCCTTCATGTATTGGTTGGTAGTCTTTTTGTCTAGGTTCACGTGCTTAGCATTGGTTCTTGTTGGGGTCACCATAATCCTCTCTCTCCTCTTTAATTGCTTTGCCAGATTATTTTTCTGCCTATGTGGCATCCTTAGCACCTGTACACCATGGAGCACTGGGAAAGGCCTTAATTATTCAGTTTGCATACATTAAAATTGCCTTTGAAATGTATGGCCAATATCATCTACCGTGCGGGAAAAATCCCGCCCTTTCCTGTTTAATCGGGTTTGTATCGATGGATCGTGCGAAACGGCAAAACTATAGTACTATACAGTATAAGTGACAGTTCACTGGGTCGTCGTGTCGTGTACTCCTCCGTCGTAAGAGTGGATCACTCGCTTTCATAAATCTTCTAGTCCCTTTCGCCGACATGTGGGACATCAAGCTACCGGGTCCACGTGCCATACCGGAATACAGTGCAGAGCAGCCGGGGTGAAGCACCCCAGTCATGGCGCCGGCGTAGTAATGAGCAATGATGCGTCAAATCACAAAGTTCCACCTTTCCCGCAGTTAAGTTGGAGGGACGAAGTAATGATGCTAAAAAAAGAAGTTGGAGGGACGAAGCAACCATCATTTCACTCGTTGCTGAATCCGCTTCTCCCTCATCTTCTTCAACTTAACCACGTGTTGCTTCTACCATTATTCTGCCTCATGTGGGACGCAGATCAGCTTGGTAAAGCACTGACACGTGGGACCGCGTGTTAGCAAACCGCCAGGACAACATCTTCTGAAAATAAGAAACCTCCCCCGCCATCCGCGCGGCAAAATGACCTCCTATTTACTAATCTTGATTCTATAATTTTTTAGATCAATATAATTGAGATTTGTATAGATAACACACATGAGCAAAACCAAGTGGTACGGTTAAGGGCATCCACAATGTGTAGCCAAATGTGAAAATAGCTTTTGGCATCGTGGGAACCATTGTGGACGGTGTTGCCAAAGCCAAAAAGATGGAACCGAAGCTCCCTGATTGATTGATTGAAGGAATAGAAAAATGCAACGTCTCTCCTCTTTCTCCCATGCTTGGACGCATGTAGTACAGTATAGAGCACAGAGTCTACTCCCCTGTCCCTTCTATCACAAATCACAAAGCAGTGAGGAGTCAAATCACAAAAGCACGGACGAAGCAACCATCATTTCACTCTTCGCTGACTCCGCTTCTCCATCGTCTTCTTCGAGAAACCATCTCACCGCACTAAGCTGGACGGATGATGCTATTGTGTACTCCTAGTAGTACTAGTCCTTTGGTTCAAAGGACTTCCTGGATGCAAATAAGGCGGTTGTCTCAGCTTGCAGGCGGCACTTGTGAATGACTTACCGTGGTCTCCCTCAATGGTGTTCTCCGTCGAACGCACTTCGCCAAACCACAAAAAAAGATATCGTCGACGTCACCACAATGGAGAAGGAAATCAAATATAGTTACTACCTCCATTTTTTTGTACACAAGGCCAGTATATCAAAATTACAATTTGCAAAAGGCCACTAACACTAATCAAGGCAAAATTGATGGGGTTTGCCTCGTACTAGCAACCAAGGACATTAATATCCCCTGCATGCATGCGGAAGTGAGAAGGTTGGTTTGCATGGCGCTACATTAATCAAGCGATGAGGAGTGAGATGGTTAGCTCTTTGGTGTTTGGAGAAAAAAATACGCATTAATTGACACGTGAAACGAGGATTTGTATCGATTAAATCCCGTGAAGGAAAACCCCGCCTTTCTTTTTTAACACTAGTACTCCTAGTACGTACGTATTTATCCTGTTTGGGTCTAGGCCTTGCATTGCCAAACTTCGCTACACATTTTTGCCAAGCTTGCCTAAAGTTTTCAAAATAAGAAGGAGGTACACTTGCGCACGGCTGTCGTGGTCGCACCGCACCCTCACACGTTCGCTCCTGCACGCCGCGGTCGCACCGCACCCTCACACAGTCGCTCCTACACACCGCAAACCCAACCAACAGGAACACACCCTCACTGACACGTGTTGTCGCATGTGAACAAACCAAACTCAGCCATCCTATCACTGACACATAATTTTCGTTCATAGAGTATGTTTATCCAACCGTATGTTGGGGAGTATCCGTACGGCCCATGTGGTGGTCTGTTGGGGAAGAAGAAGAGGTGAGGAAGAAGGAAAGAAGGGTTAGGAGATGTAGGATTTTCATCCAACCGCCTGAAATGGTAAACTGACCCAAGTCAGGTGACTTGCATAACAAATATATGTTTTTTACACAGCAATAGATCCATAAAAACAACAACATAAAGAAAAACTATCACTGCTCGCGGAAAGAGACGGCCTCATCGTCTTTGGCTGCCAGCGCGAACCAGCCATAGCTGCCGACGTGTGTCTCCGCACCGTGGTTGTCCTCGGCCTCCAGCTACTAGTTCAAGCGGAGTGTGCGGGCGCTCTGCACGGACGAGAGCATAGCCCGGTTCAAGTCGAGGACGTCCGGTTCCACCTGCAGGGGGGCCTCGATGGCAGCGGCATCCGCGCGCTCCGTGTCGAGTCGAGCCTCCACCGCCCGGTTCAAGTCCAGGACGTCTGATTCCGCCTGCAGGAGGGCGTCGATGAGAGCGGCATCTGCGTGCTCTACATCGAGTCAAGCCTCTGCCGCCCGGTTCAAGTCCAGGACATCCGGTTCCGCCTGCAGGAGGGCCTCGATGGCAGCGGCATCCGCGCGCTCCACCTCAAGTTGAGCCTCCGCCACCCAGTTCACATCCATGACATCTGGTTTCACCTGCAGGAGAGCCTCGACGGCAGCGGCATGCGCGCGCTCCGCGTCGAGTTGAGCCTCTGCCTCCCGGTCCTCCTTTGGTATCGCCATGTTGAACCGCTGGTCCACCTGCACCATGGGGGGACTCGGACGCCGGCACGAAGTCGACGTCCATCGTCTCATACCCATCAGGGGCCTTATGCGCCACGACCTCCGCCATGAACATTGGATCGGCTTCCTCCTCCTTGTAGCTTGGCTCCAAAGAACTCGGGGATTGGCCCACCACAAAGCGAGCTTGGGAATGGAGGTCTGTGGCGCCGACCGCCGCCGCGATTTCTGCGCGGCGCTCCGGCGTCAGCATCTTGTAGTAAGTGATCTTGCAGCGCACCATGGCTTTCCAGCGAACAAGGGGACACTTGATGCGGGCTAGGGGATCAAAAGGTTGGGGAATGGGCTGGAGATTAGGTGTGGTTTTAGGGCAGTGGCTGGCGTAGGCCGAGCAGCGAAGGTTCTGGTGTGATAGTGGTTTCGGTGACGACCGGTCAATCGGTTTTGACTATACATCACTCATGTCGCGTTTGCGTTGCAGCCCGACACGCTGGACCCTCCACGTCGATCACCGAATGGAACGCGCTTCATCTTGCGTTTTCACTCGCTTGTGGGACCGTAATTGAGAGCAAACCGATGTCCGTCCCCCTCCCCCGCTCGCGTCATTTATTATACTACCACTCCCTCTGTTTTATGCGGAGTAAATAAAAACAGAGGGAGTATACTACGGATGAGGATCCCCTGACGTGGCCGAACCCATTGAGTAACTGCCATGTGGGGCCTAGCAAGCATGGGGTCTGCCAGTTAGTGACCGAAAGGGAGGGTAAGGCGGGGATACCTACGTTAGAGGATCCACTTCCACTACTACTCCCTCCTTCCATTTACTATACAGGGCCTAATGTGTTTTTCGAGGCTAACTTTGACCAAATGTTAGAGTAGTAATATATGACATGCAACTTACACAAAGCATACGGTCAAATTTGTATGTGAAAGGAGTTTCCAATGATATAATTTTCACATTATACATCTCATGTACTATTAATCTTGTCAATAGTCAAATGCAGTTTTAAAAACGCATTAGAGCATGGTTAATAATATAGCCAGTCGATGGCTATGAGGGACTGCCATGTCATCTATAGCCATCATCTATTATATGCACTCATACGGTAGTGTGGGCTATAAGGTTGGCTATTTCCCGCAAAAAAATATAAGGTTGGCTATTGTGTTAGTACTTTTTTCCACTCCTCTCTATCTATTTCTTCATATTTATTGTACTTTTTGACTAGGAATGCGTATATAGCTAAGGCTCTTGCATGAGAGCTCACTCCCCTTACTTTTTCACATCTCTCTCCTCCACATAGGCCCTATATAAATGGAAGGAGGGAGTACAGATGTTGTCAGTACTCCACGTGTACTATTGGACAGGGAGCTTAAAAAAGTTACTATTGGACTGGCTATACCTGGCGAAATCCTAGTAGAAAGAGCATGCGCAAGAACAAGCACATTCACGTGGTTGAAAACAAATTGGAAACCATCTCGAGTACAAATCTAGGAGTACGTACGAATCTAACAATATTGATTGGGCGTTGTTGAATGTTGATACCATTTTGATCAAAGTAGAGATGCTTTGACTACACAAAAAACTTATATGTAGATTAGAAAGGATAGGAGGGAGTATATTGTATGTTCAAAAATGAAACGAACATTGAATATCCTTTATATATGATTTGCGGATGCTATGATCACCGGTTCAAAATTTTCAATCCACCTTAGGTATCACGTGTCCCCACTCGTTCTCTCTCAATTTCATCTCGGGGTCCGGAGATTGATTGAAAGAGGACTAGGGTGGGTACATGTGAATGATACTTGGCGGAATGTTCAAATGAGGCATGCGGGAGGATGGACTCGACCGGAGGGCGACATGATCAATGGAGAAGAGGGTTGGAGAGGAATGAGAAATAAGCAAATGCCACATGATTATACTTGAACAGCTCAAATAAACAATAAGTTGTCTCGCTTGGCCTACATAGTGAAAGGCCTAATGCGCAACGCGGAGCACTGACGCTCGAATATGGCCGGGAAAACAAGGAAACCGACATGTGGGGCACACCCGTCGGGACGACGTAGCGCAGACTAGTCCAATGGAGGAGCTGGCCCACGACCTCCTTGCCACCGACAATCGTTCATGTGGGTCGTCGGGGCCAACAACGGGGCGCAGCTCCAGCACCACCTCTGGACATGGCGACCACGGTGAGCGACACGCTCATATTGTCGCTAGACACGGTCGGTTTCAGTGTGCCGAGGGTGGCGTTAGTGTTGTGGCACGACCAACAGTATGTTTGGTTTGTGCCCAAGGTTGCCCCATCAAAGCATTGGGTAGCCAAAATTTTGGTTGAGGTATTGGTTGCCCATGATTTGGCCGACATTGGCAAGAAAAATGAACTAGAGTTGGCTAGAGTTCATTGGCATGCCAAAAAATGGCAACCATCCAAACAAAGACCAATCTTTGGGTCATGACCAAAATTTTGGTAAGGTGCACTTTGGCCACAATCCAAACACACCCCAACACCCGGCTCGTCGAGGATGCATGGGGCGCCGCGATGCGTCCGTGGAGTGGTGTAGCACGGCCAACTGCATCCTCAGGACATGAGACCATGCCGGGTCGTCTTGCTTTTTCAATGACATGCGGGGATCACATGTGAGCAAAGGGCATCTCCAACGTTGCCACGACCGCAGCTGACTACCCTGGCACACCAAAACCCTCGTCCCTCGCGCCGTTGCGCGGTGCGTTCCCAGCCGGCGCCAGCTGCCCGCATTCATGATGTCCATTCGTATGTCGTTGTTAAGAGGCTCGGTGCCCGAGGAACCAACTCCGGCGACTTAATGACGCACCCGGACGCTTGGCCTCACCGGAATGCGCTACTTAAAGCGTCAACGCCCAACTAACCTCCACACCATAGCGCATCGTCCTCCTACCTGGCACCACATCCGCCATGACCGCAAGTGCGAACGCTTTGCGGGAGAGCTTCTCTTTGGGGATGAAGCTCGAGGTCGCCGCCCTCGCTCAAGTCGCCTCTCGCGACGCAATAGCGGCGTAGCCGGACGCGGACATGACCGCACAAGCGGTGGCCACGCTGGCGGCCGACGACGGGAGCACCATCAGCCACACGTCCTACTTGCCGCCATCCAACGTCCGGCACCGCCGAGGTTGGGGACTCCTCCGAAGATGAGTAGGGCATGGGAGGCGGCAGGGCATGGTGTGCCAACTGGCCAGTCCGTACCCCGTGTTCTACTCTTCCTCACCGAAGACCGCACCTTCACTTCACGGGTCTTGAACCCCGCCCCCGTACATAGAGATCGCAGATGGAGGACGTCAGTCGCCGCCGTAGAATAGGTTTAGGGTTGGGTTTCTTTTATTTTTCTGTCCTATAAAAGTTCGAAATGTAATGAAAAGCTGTCGTGTTTGCATTAATCTTGGCCGGTGTATATGAACTTTCACAATAATATAGTATATTGTAGGAGTACTAGCAAGATGCCCGTGCATTGCACGGAAGATCAAGATCTTGTGGGAGAAAAGGATGAACGAGGGAAAGCCTTATCTGCAAATGTGGAGAGGAGTGCGGGTAAATTGTCATAGTTTCCTTCCTATCCGTTAGATATAGATCGGACGGCCTATATTGCAGGATGACAGGCACACCATCATCACCAACTCTGCTTTTTATTGAACCGAGACAAATCTAACATGCGAAGTAAAATAAACACATAGGGTCTATACATACACAATTTATCTTAGGCACTCCAATAGTACGTCCACTACACATTCACGCATTTCACATCTTTCTACATCTACGGGAACCTACGAAAGGGTTAACGTAAATTGCCTCTCTCTCTCCTCCCCTGATTTTCATGGTGGTGGGCCCCTCCCTCCCCCCAATCTACAATCAACAGCTCACACGTTTCACATTACATTAATTACGTAACTGGGATTACGTAGGTGTAGCATTACTCGTCCTAAAAAACCCAACTAAGCCAACCTCCTAGCATATCGTGCGGGAAAAGACCCGGCCGCGCCGTTTTAGTCGGGATTACCGGATTACTAGTAGTAGTATCGATGGATCGTGCGAAACAACAAATTTTTTTTGAGGGGCCGAAGCACCTAGTTTAAAAGGAAAAAAGGCGGTACACTCACAACACTCCTGTCGCGGTCGCATTGCACCCCACACATGTTCGGTCCTGCACACGACTCACGCAAACGGAACGCGCTTCGGCTTGCCTCTTCACTGACACGTGGGACTGCACTTGGAGAAACCGGCCATGCGCCAAACTCCCCCCGCCCACCGCGCGAAAATCCTCCTCCCCCCCACCCAAAAATTCCCCCCAAATCCAATTCAACCGCCCTTCGGCCAACTAGCCAATAATATTCCCCACCCCCCCCTCATC
>NC_057813.1:392738231-392757497 GCF_018294505.1 Triticum aestivum
CCCTCCACTCCATTTGCTCCACCAAAGCCGCCCTCCCCGCTGCGCCGATACGTCGGCGCCGCGGTTCATCGAGGGGACGCACGGCAATCCTCTCGCTCCCACAATACGCTCTCGTAAACTGCCGTCCTCTAGCCGCGCCGCCACCTCTAGCTACGTCCTTGTGGAGGCGCATGGCGGTCAGCACCGCCACCGCTGGCGATGTTCGTGTGGAGACGCACGGCGGTCAACTTCTCCCACGGTATGCGCATTCTAGACTGAGGCCCCGTTCATGTCGGTGTAGCGCTGAATGTTAGCTAATAGACGCTGTTAATCTCACTGTTTGCCGAAATAGTTTACTGTCAATATGCTCTGCTTAAGAAGCTTCCTTGCCCTGTTCTGCACTCAATCTGCTTAGCTGAGATGGCATGCCAAGGCCGATTAGTTGTTAAAATATCCTGCCATATATTTATTGTGACGTAGATTGCCATGGTCTAGTAGCCAATCTGTTAGGTGAAAGAGCTCTACACTGTTTTATACTCGATCTTTGTTGCTGTGATGGCCTTCGATAGTTCGATGGTTGTGTGCTCGGCCTCATTGACTGCTGAAACAGCCTGCCATAATTTAGCACTCAAATTTGTTTGCTGAATTAGCTTTACATATATTTCGTTACTTAGATCTGCTCGTCCAAATATCTTGCCATAGCTTTAGACATCGACCTAGGTATTTTTTTTCTGGACTTCATAAAAAAGCATATATGTTTTTCCTGTAATATCTAGTAGAAGAACTAATTTGTATGTCTAACAGATGGACATGACTTGGATAACTTCTACTCGAAGATTCTCCGCTGCATATGTCGAGGGGGTTTAAAACTTCACGAACTTTATCAGAGCTAAGTACGGTGGTCCGAAATCAGATGTGTTCTGCCCGTGTAGCAGTTGTATGAATTCAGTTACAAGACCCCAGTCAACTGTGCAAAATCATCTACACTTGTATGGGATGTCGGTCACATATACTAGGTGGGTTCATCATGGTGAAACTGTGAACGTCAATGTTATTGACTACATGGAAGCAGCAGATCACCATCTTGATCTGCCTGATGGTCAGGTGGAAGAGGAGGAGGTGGTGGTGGTGGCAGAGCCAGTGAGTTTGACCAACATTGAAACAATGCTACGAAATGCTCGTGCATTCCGTGAACTTTCACCTGCAGAAGAAAAACGGTGGACCCGCATGTTGGAACAATGCAACGTGGCTGTCACCCCAGAAAATAAGCTGTCAGTATTCTCAGCTATGGTCACCTTTCTTCAGGTGAAGATTATGAGCGGATGACCAACAAATTATTCGATGCGATATTGGCTGCTTTCCGCAAATCTTTCCCAGATGCGTCTGAGCTACCATACACCTACAGTAAAATGAAGAATTTCCTTCGTGCAGCTGGAATTGGATATGATATGATCCATGTTTGTAAGAATAATTGTGTTCTGTTCCGGAAGGATTATGCCAACTTAAGTGAATGCCCGAAATGCAAATCATCAAGATGGAAAGATGGTGATGCTGTGAAGAGGATTCCTCATAATGTTCTGAGACATTTTCCAATTACACCAAGATTACAGAGGTTGTTTCATGATGCTGAAACAAGAGAGGATGTACTGTGGCATTCTAGGAACCAGGAGTACAGAGATCAAAATGTAATGAGCCATCCATCTCATGGTAGTGAGTGGAAAAGCTTCAATGATAAACACAAAAAGTTTGCTGCTGACCCGAGAAACATTAGACTTGGCTTAGCTTCAGATGGATTTAACCCATTTGGCCACCAGAGCGCCACATATAGCATGTGGCCAGTGCTTGTTATCCCTTACAACATTCCTCCAAATGTCTGCACCAAACAATCGAACTACATGATGGCCTTTCTCATCCCAGGTCCAAAAAGTCCTGGAAAGGATTTTGATTTGTTCATGGAGCCTCTTGTGGAGGAACTTCAACAGCTATGGAGGGGTGTTCTCACTCGAGACCTATATAGCAGCCCACCAGCTGATTTCTTTCTGCGTGTTGTTATAATTTGGTGCATCCATGATTATCTGGCTTTGGGCACTATATCAGGGCGAACGACACATGGTTACAATGCATGTGTTCGCTGTGATAGGAATCCGCTGTCATACGCAATACTTAGCAAGATCTGTTACATTGGACACCGTTGTTTCCTTGCCAAGGACAAGCCGCATCCTAGAAAATACCGAAGACATGTGTTCAATGCAAAGCATGAAAACCGTGATGCGCCAAAGAGGCTCACCGCCGATGAGTTGCAAGTGGAATTAGAGAAGGTCGGGCATATTACACCAGAAAACCATCCTGGTAATGGTAGTGGGAAAAGGAAGCGTGGCAGGGCAGAAGAGAGATTATTGTTTACCCGCAGGTCCACTTTGTGGGACTTGGAGTATTGGAAAGATTTGGATCTACGGCATAATCTTGATGTGATGCACATCGAGAAAAATATATGTGACAGCATTATCGGCACACTTCTTAATATTGAAGGCAAGACAAAAGATACCTTAAAATCTAGGATTGATTTGACACACCTGGGTATCAGAAAGGATTTGCAGGTGCAAGATGAAGGTAAACCATAGGATATGGCACCAGCTGTGTACTTCTTGGACAACGTAAAAAGAAAAGAATTCTACGAGGTCCTGTCACGTGTGATATTACCACATGGATTTGCTTCCAGCCCTGAAAGGAGAGTCAGTGCAGATGGAAACAAGGTACAAGGGTTGAAAACTCATGACTGCCACATCCTACTTCAAAGGGTTTTACCTGTTATCCTTAGAGGATTGGGCCGCCCTAACTTATACAGAGTAGTTGCAGAGTTGGGACAATTCTTCAGGGAACTCTGCAGTAGAAATATCAGGATAGATGCTTTGGAGTGTCTTAGAGACAAGATACCAACTATCCTATGCGGCCTTGAGAAGACATATCCTCCAGCCTTCTTTGATGTGATGGTGCATTTGGCTGTTCATCTACCTGATGAGGCACTACTTAGAGGTCCAGTACAGTATGGTTGGATGTATCCTATTGAAAGGCGGTTAGGCACTTTCAAGGGCTATATTAGGAACAGAGCTAGACCAGAGGGTTTCATTGCAGAGGCCTACATTGCTACAGAAGCGTTGACATTCTGCTCAAAATACATTGAAACAGCTGATCAGCTTAGCAAAGAGGTGGGTGAAGACAATCCCGGGCTCAATGTTTTCGATTATTCTATTCGAGTTACATGGAAGAGTCGACAAGAGGACAAACCTAAAGATTTGGACAAAATGGTTTGGTATGTGTTGAATAACTGTCCTGAGATACTACCTTATATCAAGTAAGTGCAGTACTGCAGCTTTTACATCATAATCTACTAAACTTGTAGCACATTCTTATATATTTATATGTTTGACGCGATCACTATGTTGTGCAGCATCTACAAAAAGGAGTTACTGCCGCAAAATCCAAGAAACATTGACAAACTGGTTATGGCAGGATTTGCGAAATGGTTCAAGAGCCATGTAAGCTTTTGAATTGCACTGTCAGTTTTTTTAATATATTGAGTACATAAGATGACCAGCTTGTCTATTTTCTAACCATAGGTTAAGAAGATGCGGGAGGATGGGCGGGAAGTTGATGATGCCCTTTACTCACTAGCAATGGGTCCTGGTACTCGGGTAAGACATTATGAATCTTGCGTTGTTGGGGATGTGCGCTACAACACCCTTGCACGAGACGAAGGCAGGAAGACACAAAACAGTGCCATCATGAGCACGGATACGTATGACAAAGAGACAACTAAAATGTATGCTAACATAACAGACATTGTTCAGTTGCAGTATATCTCCAGTTTCGAGGATCATCGGTGTGTGGTTCTGTTGTGTTGTCGTTGGTATAACCTGTTTTCCGGGATCGCGGAACCCAGAGCTGATGATTATTTCAAATCCATCAATGTCAAGGCGGCGTACCAGACAAATGAGCCTTTAATTTTGGCAAATCAAGCAACACAGATATTTTTCTTGGAAGACACATTTGCACATAGCGATGACTGGAGAGTATTGCAAAGGTTTGATCAGAGGAAATCATTTAATGAAGTTGCACAACAAGATGATGCTTACACTGCTCCTGATGTACAAGATAACATAGATGTTCCTAATATCTTTGAGAACCATCACGTCAATGACGCCGGGGAAAAGATTGACTATCATGCTGTGTACATACAAGAGTTGATCAAGAAGAAGCCAACGTTCGAGGACGTTGAGTACGAAGAAGAAGATGATACTATGGGGAATTACGATTCAGACTAATACACATGGTGAAGATGTTGACGCTGCTGCTGTGGATGATGATTACATTGCTTTTGTCGTATTTGCCTGTTAGAAGACGTTTTTTATCTACTATGTGAAATTGTGTTTGCTATGATAACTGAAACCTGATGAACATGTTGTTTAGTATTTTGCTGCGAGAACATCACTTGTTATGTATGCTGATTTGTGTTTGGTGATTGTATGACGACTAAAACATGATGACATTGTTGTTCAGTTGTACTCATATTTGACTGTGAAACTTGAATTTGATGACATAGTTTGTTGTTGGACTGCAATTTGCTCGACGTCTTCGAATGAGAACAAAGCTGACCCGACAGGGCCTCTGCTATTTATTTATTTATGAGCAAAAGGGGATACCCCCTGATTTCTGTTAATAGAAATCATTAGATGTTCACAACACTACGCCCAGCCTACTACACAGGTTTCATTCATTACTAGTTTCAGCAAAGTTCTCATGTCATAGCCACTGAATACATCACGAGTGTTACATACACTGCAAATAAAGAGACAATCATCCTACAGAGCACATCGATTTTCTTTCATCTCCTCATTGCTGTTAAGGCTGTTCAGCAGCTGTTGCTTGGCCATGATCAGAGGAACTGCATCTTTAACCTTCTGCTCTGCATCTTCCTCTTCTGACGTTCCTTCAGTTACTTGTCCAACACCCCAACCTGCTGGTATTGGGATTCCTCGGCCAACCAAATAATCAGTGTAGTTGCATTCCCCCACATCAGCAACTTCTCAGAAATACAAATCACACGAATCTTCCCTTTTCTGCATGAATCAAATTGGAAGATCATCAACCAAACTATCAAAAAAATCAGCAACTGAAAGTAGCAGAACAACACTTAAACATATTATTACCCCATGATTCGGGCATTTGTAGAAGACTCGGCCAGGGTTGAGGATTGTGGTTTAGACGCGACGGATGACTCTGTGTGATTTGCAGTAGTGGCACCACACCAATGGAAGCGGGTTGCAATGAGCAATCGGCTGCGGTGCGCGTGCCGACAGGGGTGTGATGAGACCCACATGCGATGGTACGGGTGGCGACTTGGCACATATCTGGTTGTTGCCTGCTGAAGAGCAGGTGGACGAGCAGCTAGCAGACATGGTTGCTGCGGCTAGAGCTTCTGATGCTAGACAGAGTAAGTAGAGAAGAGGAGAAGCGAATGTTGGATATGTCAGTTTGATTACTTGCAGAGTAGCATAGCACCATATATAGTCATAGTCTAGGTTTGGATTCGAACCAGCTACAGGAGCACGTCTCTCTTTTTCTAAAACTCGGCAACGTCTCTTTACTGGTACACTAGCTTGTTCGGTACGCCTTCCCAAGTCTTTGATTTTCTTTCCCTTTTTTTACAAGGAAGGAACGAGGACAAAATTGAGAGTTCCTGGGACTCGAACCCAAGACCTCTCGGTTGAAAACCAAGGGTGCTAGTCACTTATGTGGCGAACATTCCCTATGAGGAGGATGGCATACGAACGCATTTTCCTCGCAGTTTTAGTTGCGACACAAGATCGAACGGTCGCAGTTTCGGGAATGTTATCAGGCCAACGAGCCCAATTTTTCTTTTCTTCCTATATATAAAAAAGTATGCTACTTGGTGTCCGCTTAGTCAACAAACGATTGTGCCAACCTTGACAGTTGGATTGACATTTAATGTCTGTCGTGTTTCTTCAGTCTCTTCTTCCTTGAGCCGCCAAAGCCAAACCAGCGCCGGCGGGACTGCCTGCTCCCGCCTCCCACGGCTGGTTGTGCTGCCGCGCACGCATCATGGCCACATCGCACCCTAAAACTCTGCGCATCTTCCCCGACTCCTGTTCGTTCCCATCTGAGGCCTCACCATCGTCCTCCGCCTTGGTTCGCTCGCTGCGGCGCCGCCCTCCGGTGTTGTCAACATGGTCAACAACCGAGAGGAATAAGGAGATGACTGTACATGGTGAGGATGACAGTAGGGACCCAGCAGCGCGCGCAGTAATTTTATTTTTTCGGGACGGAGAAGGGTATCAACTGGGTTGTGCGAGACCCATGGCCCATGTAGCCCAGGCTTTTATTTCATATGTTTAGCACATGACCAGCCCAGTTTGTTTTTTTTCCTTTCTGAAAATGGCTAGCCAGCTATTTTGTTTTTTGCAGAATAACCAACGTAGCCCTACTTGCTTTTCTACGCCCTGCTGGGCCGAAATCTTTCAAGACGAGGAGGGATGCATTTTGCCCAGAAAATGGGCTATAAGTAATAAGAAATGGGCTATAAGTAATAATAAATGGGCTGTAAAATGAAAAAATACAGCAAACAGGCAATTAGTTCCAAAATACTATTTTCTTTCGGATTTCAATATTTTAAATTTGATTGTTTTTGTGCGGGTAAAATTTCATTGAATTTAAATTAAGGTATATTTAGATTTAAAATTAATTTGAATCTGGCTAGAAATTTCGGGCTGTATGCTGTTTGGGACAGATTTGGAGGCTGACTTGTGGGTCTACTAGGTTGACGTGTACTTTGGCTTTGTCAACTTAGTCCACAAACGATTCTAGCAGCAGTGACCATTGGATGTTAATCCAACGGCCGTGCTGCTTCTTCAATATCTGATATTCTTGCTCCAGCCGCCCAAACCAGCTCCGGTGGGACTGCCTGCTCCTGCCTCCCGTGGCCGGCTGTGCTGCCACACAGGCCGCACCGCCCCACCCTACTTCATTGCTGGCCAGGCCATTCCTCTACTCACCCACACCTCCTGTTATTTTCCGGCGATGGCAGCCGGACCAGTAAACCCTCGTACTCCCCACCGCATGGGTAACCATTGCCGAGTCTTCCCCGGCTCCGTGTCATTCCCTTCCTAGGCCTCGCCGTCGTCCACCACCATGGTGCTCTCGGCGCGGCATGGTCAACGTGGTCAATGAACGACATCCATCGGGCATGGACTGTACGTGGAGAGGCTGCCAGTTGGGTCCATGGCCGAACACAAGGAAATGCCTCCTTATCACGCGCAAAATAATGATTCCTCACCTGACAGCTGGGACCCACCGGAAGGGTCTCTGTATTTCGCGAAAAAATGTTCCCCCCACTGACATGTTGGACCCACCAGCTATATCTTCGCACGCAAGGAAGTGCCTCCTTATTACGCACAAAAAAATGAATACCCCCCTGCTAGCTGGGACCCATCATAGTGGGAGGTTGACTTGTGGGCCAACTAAGTTGACGGGGATGGAGGGCTTTGTCAACTTAGTCAATATGAACGATTCTAGCTCCAGTGACCGTACGATGTGCCAACGGCCATAGTGCTTCTTCAACCTGTGGTCTTCTTGCTCCCGCCTCCCAAAGCAGCACCGGTCGTGCCGCATGCTCCTGCCTCCCGTGGCCGGTTGTGCTGCCGCGGAGGCCTCACCGCACCCTACTATTTCCACTGCTGGCCTGGCCCTGCGGCGACGGCAGCCTCACACCCCAGCCGAACTAGTGAACCCTCGTACTCCTCTCCGCGCGGGCTTTCACTGCCGCGTCTTCCCCGGCTCCATGTCATCCCCTTCCTAGGCCTCACCGTCGTCCACCGTCGTGGTGCTCTCGGTGCGGTGTGGTCAACGTGGTCAAGGAACGACTTCCACCAGACGTGGACTGTACATGGAGAGGCTGACAGCTGGATCCATGGCCGCGGCAAGGAAGTGCCTCCTTATTACGCGGGAAATAATGATTCGTCCACCTGACAGCTGGGACCCACCGGACGGGCCACTGTATTTCGCGAAAAAAACGTTTCCCCCTGACTGCTAGGACCCACCAGCTACATCTTCGCACGCAAGGAAGTGCGTCCGAAAAAAACGATTTGCCCCCCTGACTGTTGGGACCCACCAGCTACATCTTCGCACGCAAGGAAGTGCGTCCGAAAAAAAACGATTTGCCCCCCTGACTACTGGGACCCACCAGCTACATCTTCGCATGCAAGGAAGTGCCTGACAGTCGGGACCCACTTGGTCGAAGCGTACGTAGCATTGTCATTCTGGTCGCGAACGTGTACGTACACACTGGTGGATGTAGAGGCACGCACGTAGCATGTACACATACGTACAGCGGCCAGTGTGCAAGAAAGAAAATACGGCCACGTATGTGTACATACGGGCGGGGTCTCGAACGCCTACTCGCGCATACGTATGGCCAGGGCTCGTGTACATGGCTGGATCGGAACGGAGAAACAACATCGACGTCGTGTTCATGGGGAGCCAACCGGCTGGGTCGGAATGGAATGCGTCGTTGTGTTCATCGGGAGGGCTTGGACGGAACAGGCGATGGAAACGAGGCCTGGCGTACCGCAGAACGGATAAAACGGCCTTGTGTTCGACCGGCCACGTTCGAAACAGGATCATGTTCATCGGGAGGGGTCTGGTGTACCACAAAACGGAGGAAACGGACCTCCTACAGTCGAAACGGGGGTCCTGTTGATCGGGAGGGGTGTGGCGTACCGCAAAACGGACGAAACGAACTTGTGTTGGAGCGCTACGGTCGAAACAGGGGTCCTGTTCATCGGGAGGGGTGTGGCGTATCGCAAAACGGGACTCCACAGGATACTGTTCATCTCCACCGTCGACCTCCTCCAGCCTCCACGGGCTACCGTCGACCTCCTCCAGCCTCCACGGGCTCCTGTTCATCCAGCCTCCACCGTGCGCTACTCCACCGGCTACTGTTCAACCACCCCTCCACGGGCACCCCTCCACCGTCTACTGTTCATCCAGCCCTCCACGGGGTCGTCCTATTCATCCAGCCCTCCACGGGGTCATGTTCATCCAGCCCCAACCGGCTCGATCGATCGGGGTCCTGTTCATCCAGCCCCAACCGGCTCGATCGATCGGGGTCCTGTTCATCCAGAGGCAACGCCACGGGGTCCTGTTCATCCACCCCCACCGCTCACTGTTCGTCCAACCCCCCCCCCTCCCGCAATGCTCACTATTCATCCAGAGGCAGCATCGATCGGCTTCAGTTAGTAGCAGTAGCGAAGGAATCGCTCAATCGGGTTCAGTTAACAACCATCGATCAATCGCTCGGGTTTAGTAACGCGTAGCCTGCAGTGCAATCGCTAGGGTTCAGTTAGAGCCCAACGCCTCGCTCGGGTTCAGTTAGAGCCAACGCCTCGCACACACACGCGTACGTGTACGAGAGAAACGCGCATCGCTCGACCCCTGACCTCCCACCGTAACCGGGAACTCCCTGAAATTTTCCTCGCCCTCGCTTCTACCACGGTTTTTTCCGTCATGGACGGCCCAAAGAATGTCTTGCAGCTGCGTCTCCGGCCCACCCAGGACGAAAAGCCCATTTTCTATCATGATTTTTTGTCATAGAAGTAGGAGCCCACCACATCTATGATGATACCGGGTTTTGTCACAATTATCGTCATAGAAGTGTCATAAGTATGACAGGAAAAAAATTCGTTCGGCCCAAAATGTCACGGATGTGTCTTTTTTTTGTAGTGTTACTTTACACATAATGCGTGTGAATATGACACATGTTCCTGTTTCTTGAACATACTATATCTGATCATACCATGTTCTTACATCAGACTATTGTTCTTGCATATCTCGCATCAGTCACTTATGATAAGGCATCTTTAAGTCGCCACTGTGATATTGGTTGTGTCTTGCATATGATTTCTAGCATGTACTGCTTCTAATTTGTTGAAACGCCAGACAGTTTGAACTTGGCAGAGTGATATTGGTTGCATCTTTCATATGGTGTCTAGCTTGCATTGCTTCTAATTTGTTGAAATGACTTCTGCTTAGTTATCACATCATAGGTGTGAATATGTCATGTCGTCCTATTTTTCGTACATATTCCATCCTTGTATCATGACTTTGCCTTTCATCAGAGTAGTGTTTGTTAGTATCATGCATGAATGAGTGCTGATGAGCGAATTTTATTCATTTTTCTTGTCGGTTTGACCTCACAATGCAAATCAATAAAGCAGAAGAAAATTCGTAAGGCATTGGATGATGGTGGTCCTTCCGAGCAACTAAAATGGAGGGTCAGTACATATTCTACGCTGCCATCCTCCCAACAAGATTCGCCAGACAACGCAAGGCTAGACAGTCAACGTAGCTATGTAGATGATGAGCACGTCTCCCCTACTCCACTATCACAGGTGTTTGCTCTAACTTGGCACTATTATATGTGGTTGCATGTTGCGTATGATGTCTAGCTTGTATTGCTTCTAACTTTGTTGAATTGCATCTGCTTACTTTGCACATAATGCCTGTGAATATGACACGTGTTCCCGTTTCTAGAACATGATATATCTGACCACACCATGTTCTTACATCAGACTATTGTTCTTGTATATCCCGCATCAGTCACTTATGATAAGGCACCTTTAAGTCACCACTGTGATATTGGTTGCGTCTTGCATATGATTTCTAGCATGTACTGCTTCTAATTTGTTGAAACACCAAACAGTTTCAACTTGGCAGAATGATATTGGTTGCATCTTTCATATGGTGTCTAGCTTGTAGTGCTTCTAATTTGTTGAATTGCCTTCTGCTTAGTTATCACATCATAGGTGTGAATATGTCATGTCGTCCTGTTTTTCGTACATATTCCATCCTCGTATCATGTGTTTGCCTTTCATCCAAGTAGTGTTCGTCAGTATCATGCATGAATGACTTCTGAAGAGTGGATTTTATTCCTTTTTCTTATCAGTTTGACTTCACAATGCAAAATCAATACAACTGAAGGAAATTAGTACGGCAATGGATGATCGTGGTCCTTCGGAGCAACTCAAACAGAGGGTCTCTATAGATTCTACTCTGCCATCCTCCCAACAAGATTCGCAAGACAACACAAGGTTGTACAGTCAACGTAGCTGTGTAGATGATGAGCACATCTCCCCTACTCCACCATCGCAGGTGCTTGCTCTAACTTGGAACTGTTATATGTGGTTGCGTGTTTCGTATGATGTCTAGTTTGTATTGCTTCTGATTTTGTTGAATTGCATCTGCGTAGCTTGCAACTTATACCTGCAACAATCACTTACCCATAAGACACATTTAACTTGGGACTGTGATGTAGGTTGCATCTTGTATTGTCTTCTAGCTTGTATTGCTTCTAATTTCTTGAAATGGCACTTACGACGAGACACTTTTTACCTGATAGAGTGATATTGGTTGCATGCTCATATGGTTTCTAGCTTTCATTTCTTCTAATTTTGTTGAAATGCCTTATACTTACTGTTTTTCATACATATTCCGTTCTCCTATCGTACCTGTGAATATGCAATGTTGTCTTTTTTGTATATATTCCATCCTCCCATCCTGCGCTTGCCTTACATCAAAGTAGTGTTCGTCTGTATCATGCATCAACCAGTTATGTAGAGCTAATTTTATTCATCTTCTTGTGGTTTCGACTTCATAAGGCAATATCATAAAAGAGGAAGGAAAAGAGAAAGTTAGGGATGTAGGTGGTCCTCCGGACCGACGCAAACAGAGACTCTCTGGATTTGCCACTTCTGCTGCTAATGCAGTTGAAGTCCCAAGTCTACATGATAAGTTCATCTCCCATACTCCACCATCGCAGGTGCTTGCTCTAAGTTGACAGTGTGATAATTGGTTTCATGTTGCATATGTTGTCTAGCCTGTATTTCTTCTATTTTGATTCAATTGCACCTGCTGAGTATATATGTTATACATGTGCATATGACATGCCTTTCTGTGTCTAGAATACACTACATCTATCTATCATACCATGTTCTTACATCAAAGTACTGTTGTTGTCTATCCCGCATCAGTCACTCATGATTGGACGCTTTTAACATGGCAGTTTGATAGTGGTTGCATCTTGCATTGATTTCTAGGTTGTACTGCTTCTAATTTTTTGAAATGCCACTTATGACAAGACACTTTTAACTTGGCAGAGTGATATTGGTTGCATCTTGTTGGGGAACGTTGCAGAAAATTAAAAAATTTCCTACGGTTTCACCAAGATCCATCTATGAGTTCATCTAAGCAACGAGTCATGGGAGAGAGATTGCATCTACATACCACTTGTAGATCGCTTGCGGAAGCGTTCAAGAGAACGGTGATGATGGAGTCGTACTCGCCGTGATCCAAATCACCGATGACCAAGTGCCGAACGGACAGTACCTCCGCGTTCAACACACGTACAGAGCGGATGACGTCTCCTCCTTCTTGATCCAGCAAGGGGGAAGGAGAGGTTGATGATGATCCAGCAGCACAACGGCGTGGTGGTTGATGCAGCAGAACTCCGGCAGGGCTTCGCCAAGCTGCTGCAGGAGGAGGAGGAGGTGTAGCAGGGGGAGGGAGGCGCCAAGACACAGGGTGCGGCTGCCCTCCCCCCTGCCCTCCTTTATATAGGCCCCCAGGGGGGGCGCCGGCCCTAGGAGATGCAATCTCCCAAGGGGGGCGGCGGCCAGGGGGGGTGGAGTGCCCCCCAAGGCAAGTGGTGCGCCCCCCCACCTAGGGTTTCCAACCCTAGGTGCAGGGGGGCCCAAGGGGGGCGCACCAGCCCACTAGGGGCTGGTTCCCCTCCCACTTCAGCCCACGGGTCCCTCCAGGATAGGTGGCCCCACCCGGTGGACCCCCGGGACCCTTCCGGTGGTCCCGGTACAATACCGGGTGACCCCAAAACTTTCCCGATGGCCGAAACAGCACTTCCTATATATAATTCTTTACCTCCGGACCATTCCGGAACTCCTCGTGGCGTCCGGGATCTCATCCGGGACTCCGAACAACATTCGGTTTGCTGCATACTCATATTCATACAACCCTAGCGTCACCGAACCTTAAGTGTGTAGACCCTACGGGTTTGGGAGACATGCAGACATGACCGAGACGGCTCTCTGGTCAATAACCAATAGCGGGATCTGGATACCCATGTTGGCTCCCACGTACTCCTCGATGATCTCATCGGATGAACCACGATGTCGAGGATTCAAGCAACCCCGTATACTATTCCCTTTGTCAGACGGTATGTTACTTTGCCCGAGATTCGATCGTCGGTATCCCAATACCTCGTTCAATCTAGTTGCCGGCAAGTCACTTTACTCGTACCGTAATGCATGATCCCGTGACCAAACACTTGATCACTTTGAGCTCATTATGATGATGCATTATCGAGTGGGCCCAGTGATACCTCTCCGTCATACGGAGTGACAAATCCCAGTCTCGATCCGTGTCAACCCAACAGACACTTTCGGAGATACCTGTAGTGCACCTTTATAGTCACCCAGTTACGTTGTGACGTTTGGTACACCCAAAGCACTCCTACGGTATCCGGGAGTTACACGATCTCATGGTCTAAGGAAGAGATACTTGACATTGGAAAAGCTCTAGCAAAACGAACTACACGATCTTGTGCTATGCTTAGGATTGGGTCTTGTCCATCACATCATTCTCCTAATGATGTGATCCCGTTGTCAACGACATCTAATGTCCATAGTCAGGAAACCATGACTATCTGTTGACCAACGAGCTAGTTAACTAGAGGCTTACTAGGGACGTATTGTGGTCTATGTATTCACACGTGTATTACGATTTCTGGATAATACAATTATAGCATGAATAAAAGACAATTATCATGAACAAGGAAATATAATAATAATACTTTTATTATTGCCTCTAGGGCATATTTCCAACACATCTTTCATACGGTGTCTAGCTTGCATTACTTCTATTTTCTTGAAAATCCTTCTGCTTAGTTTACACATCGTAGCTGTGAATATGTCACACCTTCCTGTTTTCTTACATATTCCATCCTTATACGGTTGTCTTACATCAAAGTATTGCTTGTCTGTATCATGCATCAATGAGTTGCGAAGAGCAATTTTATTCTTTTGTGTTGTGGGTACGTCTTGATATGGCAAAGTCAATAAAGAGCAAGGAAAAGAATATAGTAGGGAATGATGTTACTCGTCGGGTGCAACGGAAAAGGATCTGCCCTCAAGATTCTGTTGGTGCTTATAGTGCAGTAGAAGGCCTGATAGAGGCAAGGGTCCCGATCTTTCGATGAGATGATAACTATCGATTTTGTGGAGACGACTTTGACGATCCGACTACAAACGTGCACGACGTTGCGCCTTAGCAACCGCTAAACCAATCTCCTGAGGTTACTGACGATGCTGGAAGCACGGTCAGCCTGACCACGAAGGTCTATTCCTGCAAGCAATCGAAGAACGAGCAAGAATATGATAAAGCAATCTGAATATCGCAAATATATATGAAGTATTGATAAGGGTGGGGATCCGGAAGCGGTCTTGGTCTGGTCGTTGGACACAAACGAAGTACACGAAGTTGCAATGGCTAACTTTTAACTAAACAAATCCCAAGGAAAAAGCTACTAGATGGATCTAGTTATATAGGAGCAAGGGGTGGCGGCCAAGGAGGTGGGAGGACGTCCCAAGGCAGCCTAAAACTAACCCTGGGTCGTACAAGGCTCATGGGCCCAAGTGGAGGTGATGCAACACCTTTGGGTTTGTAGTTTGACTTGGATTCTGCTGCAACGTCAGATTGTTTCATCCGTAACTCAACGCTCCGGACGAATTTGAAGGTGAATCCAATTGGGTTGGAAAGAGCATGAAATCTAGTTTCCAACAAAAAAATAATCACCCAATTCGGAGTCCGTATGAAAAAGTTGTTGGCGTTTTGAGTCAGGTATGTCTGTGCAGTCCGAATCTGAATCCAGAACGTGAGAGACTTGGACTCTATCTTCTCTTGGCCCAAAAGTGACGTGAGAGGACTTTTTGAACACAACCTAAACTTCTCCTTTTCCCTTATCTTCATATGTGGATTATACAAATGTCCCATACACCTGCAATTAGACAAAACACAAAAGTGTGTGAAGTATCTTTGTTCTGGATAACATAAATAGATTATTGAATAGCTTGCATTAGAAATCACCTGACAAATATGCATGCATGCAATATTTTTGGTCGTATCCAAGGTAGTCATGTCCTCATCAAGGCCCAAGTCCACCGGCTAAATCTACAAACACAGTATCACCTGCTCCACTAGCTGCAGCATCTGCTTCAACTGTACCGGCATCTCAATGAGTTACTTGTTCGTTTGCTCCGCAACTGGCCAGTTCCCAAGCTGCCTTCACACCTAACACTACTTCCGAAGCACTACTGACACAACAGGACTTGGCAAGATCAGATGAACCTCATGAGCATCAACACCAAGACGGTACCTGATCGAGTTAAGTTGCAGTTGCATGTTCCTTTATATGTATTCTCACAGTTTGATGTGCACTAACACTTTCCATATTCATTGTTGAACTAGCACCACGGCGCAAGTGGAAACAGACACCAGGGATAATGCTTGACAGATTAACAAAATCTAAAGGAAGAAGAATGGAGATCCATTTTGAGGCAGGTTTAAAAAGGCCACGTGATGCCACAGAGTCAGCCAAGTTAGTATCAGAGGCAGCCGTTGCCGTTAGGTGTCATGCATGTATCCTCCCAGCGTGGATCCAGTACAGGAATGAGAAAGACGATACCGAGTTGAACACCTTCCTTGACCATTTATCCATAAGTAATGTTATTCATCGCAATTTGTAATATTGTCTTGCTATGTCTCGTACTTTCTAGCTTCCTCCTAATAAGACTCAAATTATTTTTTCAACAGATGAGGTTCAAGTTGGGTCCGAAAGATGATGCAACTAAACAAGCATGCACTCATGTTTTTTAGTCTGCTCTGCGACAGTATCGGTATCACCTTAGAAAAACTCACTTTGAAGGCAAGGCTAACAATGAAATCGCCCAAACATCTCCAGTGGAATATATTACAGATGAAGACTAGACAGCCCTTGTTAAACACTGGTCTGATCCAAAGTATCAGGTAGCGTATATGTATTTGATCAGATCACATATTGAACTTGTATTTATGTATGTGCCTTACAAGTGTATCTTCTTCTAGGCTAACTGTTTGAAGAACAAGACCAACCGTTCTAAAGGGAAATTCCAACAGACAACAAGATCTTGTAGCTATATTGCACACTGCGAGGCTCTTGTAAGTAGCTGTTACTTCCTTCTTTTTTCTGTGCAATTTTATTGTATCTATATTGACTTGTTCCAAATACAAAGGAAAGCCCGCTTGGACCAAACAGAACCTGAACCGAATGCAGCGAAAATCTTCAAGGATTGACACACCAGCAAGATGAAGGGCATGAGCACACCAGTTCAAGCCGTTCTTGTAAGTCCTTACTCCTCCTGCCTTTGAACTGCTTGTTACTATGACGTGTTCATTTAACAGCTTGGTTTGCAGCCAATGTCAGTTACTCTGTTCACTCCTATACACAGATGTCTTAATGTATCATTTCACCTTACACGGTTGAAAAGAGAGGAAGGATATTCTTTTGGTCTTGATCTATAATCTAATTGTGATGTTCACGTGCCCACACAATGATACAAATAGCCTGCTTGTTTGATATCTGTTTGCCCATGATATGAATGATGTCATACTATGTTCATCCTACTTTAAACCATGTCTCCTTATCCTTACATGTCAACGAATGTGAGGAAATAGAAAATACAGTAGGGATGCTACATGGACATATGTTCCGAAAGTGATTTTATTATGTAGTTGGCACGACAATACATGCTAATGTACTACAGTAGTTCACCAAAATAAGTTATGTATAAACGTGAAACCTACTTTGTTTGTTTTTGTCTCATTAGTAACTTATCTGGTGCACTAATCTAGATGTTCAAACTTTCAGCAAGCTATGGAACAAATGATTGAACAGCCACAACCACCTGAAGGTGACGAGGCTACCACAGGCACAATGTCACCTCTTGCTACAGTGCGTCAGTATCTCTCCACTAACAGTGCAAAAAGCACCTTCCTGCGTAATTATGGGTTGGCTGGCAAGGTAACCTCAACCAAATTGCCTACTAAACAAAATCTTCCGACTAGACAAAGTGATATATCTGTGCTCCAGACACAAGTCCAATCCCTAATGGACGTTGTTTCGAAAACAAGAATAGTGGTTGACAAACCTTGTCAAGATATGAATTGTTTTGAAACCAGACTATCAGACATTTGCTTCGTTGTTCAAGAGCAATGGCGGAAAAGCGGGATGATCATGCTGCTCCATCAGATTCTACAACCTGAAACATTAGCACTCAGGTCAGATGATCTGTGCTTCTATACATCTGATGGTGCTTTTATCTGCAAGGACTATAAACTTTATGCCAACAAGCCTTTTGGTATGGCTGGAATTTATTTTGTTGTGATGCAACATTTATCGTGCTGCCAGAGGCTATACAAATTATGATGCTATTTTTGTATAGTGTAGGAGCCCAACGTGCCAACATCCGCTAGGCCCATTCCAATTGGGCTAAAAATGATCATGGGCCGTAATTTGCATGTAGCCCACTAAAAATATCTGGGCCTAAATCAGCATAAGCTTTCATATTTTTGGTAGGCCTGTGCACCTAGTGGGCCTTTAACAGGCCTAAACATAATTTGGGTCCTCAGAACAATAGACCGTTAACATGTGTAAATGTCTTGAGCCCATAAGTAACATGGGCCTTTAATAGGCCAAAAGTGAGTTTGGGCCCTGATTGTGCCAAATAACCCACTGTCCATTAGCAGGCTGAAATGTACCTCAACTTGTGTTGGCCCATCTACAATGCGGATCGTTCACAGGCCGAAATTCAGATGGGCCAAAAATGTGCTGATCTACTACACGAGCCTCTAACAGGCCGGAAGTTTGGTTGGGCTTAATTGGTATCAGTTTTATATGGGCCATTAATAGGCCCGATGTGACATTGGGCCATATATGGCCCATGGATTTCGTTTGACGTTAACAGGCCGAAAGTCACAACAAGCTGGAAGTGGCCCAAATCCATAGTGGGCTTCTAATAGGCTGAATGTCACAACAGGCTGAAAGTGGCCGAATCTATAGTGGGCCTCTAAAAGGCCGAATGTCACAACAGGCTGGAAGTGGCCCAATTCTACAGCGGGCCTCTAACAGGCCGAATGTCACAACGGGCTGGAAGTGGCCCAAATCTACAGTAGGCCTCTAACAGGCCGAATGTCAGACATGGCCGAATATGACCCAAATCCTTGACGGTCATTTATGGGCCGAAAGTTTCAAGGGAAAAATGGGCCCAAATGAAGCAGGACCTTTAACAGGCTGGAAACACAACGAGCCGTAATTGGGCCCAAATACTTAGCAAACTATTATCGAGCCAGAAGTGGCCATGGGCCGCGATGTTGAAAAGTGTAGAACGGGTCATTGATGGGCCGATTTGACAATAGATGTACGGGCCTTAACTACGAATGGGCCGTTAATGGGCCAGCCCGCTAATTTTGACCCGGCCAGCCTTTTTAACCTATGGGCTGTTGTTGGGCTTTGCCACATGTCGACGTATCATAGGCGCCTCCTGTCCATTGGGCGGTTGACATCTGTCCTTTTCGAGTGCTCACATGTGGTTCCTGTGGCCAATGAGAAATTTACACGTGGAAATTCCCCATTGGTCGTGGCTGTTAGCGGGTTATCAAATCCAAAATCGGACCCAATAGCTTAACTGCGACCCGTTACGGTGGATACCATGTGTCGGTCACCCTTGACGAAAGAACTTCTATGACGCGCGATTTATCATCATGGAAGGGGACACTTCCGTGATGATAATTTTAGAAATGTCATGGAACACTTCTACGACAGCACATGTATGACTATCTTGATTCTGTCATAAAATCGTCATGGATGTATATTCATGACAAAAAACGTGACCTACTGTGACAAACACGTATCATCATGGAAGTGTATTTTTTTTGTAGCGAGAGGATTAGTCATGCTCTAATTAGTCAACTAGGACCAACTAGAACATAAACTAGAAGAAGTAGAGGAGGCTCCAAAACTTGTATATTCAATTGTGGCTAATACCTCAAGTATATATAGGTTAGACGGGGAGAGGAGGACTGCCACCAAGGAGGGAAAGCCTCCTTGGG